>NC_056727.1:907514712-907712212 GCF_019279795.1 Protopterus annectens | reverse complement strand
CAGTAGTTTACCCACCTGGTGATATATGTGTATATGGCCACATCCAACAGTGTGGAGTGAATACCTCAGCATGGATTTATGTCAAATGCCTTGGGCTTGTCAGTTTCAAAAGGATGATAGTGTGTTCATCCTGCATACTATCAATGATCTCTTTGAGAACATCTAACAGATGTAACAGACATGATGTAGCATTAACAATGCACACAGGTCTGTTGCACACAGCCAGAATATCACTATTGTTCATTTAGAAAAGGTCCACGATGACATGTTGATCTACCTCACAGATGAGTAGAGACAGGATATGTCTATACATGCATGCATCAGCTGCTATCTCCCCAACTCACATGGATGCATGTTGAAAACACCCATCTACAGCAACATAGACTGTGTGGAGGGTGTGTTGAAGTGTGTATTAATCATTGTCAGGAAAGTGTATGTGATATGTGATATGATAGGCAATCCATGATGTTGTCACAGCCCATTGATTCTGTGTGTGTGGCCTGGATATAGATGAGATAGACCATACTGGCTATCCTCAACTGGTGAAGGGTTTGAACACAATCCCTCACACAGGGATTATTGAGAAAGTCTCCCAGCTGGGGATTAAACCTCATGTCACTAGATGGGTAACCAACTAGCTCACTGACATAGCACACACTGTGAAAGTCAGTGAATCAACTTCTATCAGGAGAGTTGTCACCATTGGTGTACCCCAGGGAACTGTACTTGGCCCCTTACTGTTTGGAATCTATTTCTTGACAGTTCAGACACAGTGGTGCAGTGGTTAGCATTTAGCATTGTCAGCTCACAGCAAGAGGCTGTCTGGTTTGATTCTTGCCTGGGGTTCCTTCTCTGCAGAGTCTGCATGTCCTGCCTGTGTTCACATGGGTTTCCTCCAGGTGCTCCATTTTCCTCCCACATCCCAAAGGTATGCATCTGGAGCATTTCTACCTTGGCCACCACTGAAAATGGACTCTGTCCCAGTCAGACTTTCCTGGTAAAAAATGTTAAACAAATAAATAAATATGGCCTTTGGCTTACTGAATTTGCTGATTATTACATAATGGGTGCAGTCATGGAGTCAATCTATGATGATAACATACTACAGGAGGGGCAAACACCGACAAATGATTGGTGACAAAGCCACATGGTCTACAGATAAATGCAAAAAGGTTTCTTTATTTTGTCCTTCTGAAAGTGGAATTCCATGCTAATTACAGCACTGGCAACCATCCTGCTATGCTGAAACTCAGTGAGGCAAGCACTGGGAGCACATGTAGACAGCAATCTGAACTTCGACCACCAAGTGTCTAGACTGGTATTGAAAGCCTGTGTTGTGCACATCACAAGTCATGCCATCATATTCAGATCTTAGGATTGTATGACAGCACTGTACTCGAACTTCATCAGAACACTAATAGAGTATATTGCTCTCTTTTGCATATACCTCACCCACAGGGGTTTCTCACCAATAAAACACAGGCATTACAAACTATGCCATGATGTATTAAGATAGACTGAAAGCCATGTACTGTAATTTGTATCATATAGGATGAGGTGACTTCTGCCTGACCTCCAGGCCAGTCTGTGACCCTACCCTGGTGGGAATAGTGCATATACACAAATCAGATATAGCTGATATTATCAGCAGTGTCTGTTGAAGAGAATATAATAATAACAGTGTCCCACATACTGGTATAAAAAGCTCTCTATAATGTCAAGCAAGAGCACAAACACACATGCATCCTGTTGACTGTGGTGAGAATAGAACCCCCTACCTATCTAATTAAACAGACTACAGACCTCTGTATTTAGGGCAAGTGCCACAGCTCAAGTCTGACTTGGAGTGTCTTAGACAACACTTTATAGCTGATGACATCAACAGTGCCTTTTGAGGAGAATATGGTAATAGCAGTGTCCCGTGTGCTGTTGTAAAAGGCTCTCTGTAACGTCAAGTAAGAGTACAAACACAAACACACACACCCTTAACTGACTGCAATGAGAATAGAACCCCTACCTAAGGACACAGACTACAGATTTCTGTATTTAAGGCAAGCACCACAGCTCAAGTCTGACTTGGAGTGTCTCATATCACACTATATAGCTTATGACATCAGCAGTGTCTATTGAGGAGAATATGGTAATAGTGTCTTACATGCTGGTGTAAAAGGCTGTCTATAGTGTCAAGCAAGAGCACAAACACACGCTCACACACACCCAGCTGATTACAGTAGGAATAGAACTCTTACCTATCAAATTACACAGACTAAAAAAACTCAGAACTTTACCCAAGTGCCACAACACAAGTCTGAGTTTTACAAGACTGCAGCTTACAATGGATGACATCAGTAGAGGATGTTGGGAAGCCTGCATGAAACGAATGCGCAGGTATATACAACTATCAAAATATTGTTGATCCATGGGATTGGAGTGGTAACTATAGAATACACACTTCTGCTCTTCAGGCTAGACACACACACACACACACACACACACACACACACACACACACACACACACACACACACACACACACACACACATACACACACACACACACAAACACACTCAGCCAATTGCAGTGAGAACAGAACCCCCACCTATTTAAGTACACATACTACAGAACTCAGTACTTTATACAAGTGCCACAGCATAAGTCTGCCTTTTATAAGACTGCAGATTAACTTATAGTGAATGACATCAGCAGGGCATGTTGGTGAAAAGATGTTGGGAGGTCGGCATGAAATGGATGTGTAGGTATGTGCAACTATCAAAATACTGTCAGTCCCTGGGATTGGACTAGACACACATATACACACACACACACACACACACACACACACACACACACACACACACACACACACATGACTGCAATGAGAACAGAACCCATACCTAAGTACACAGACTACAGAACTCAGTACTTTACATAAGCACCACAGCACAAGTCTGATGTTTCCAAAACTGCAGGTCAAATTATAAAGGATGACATTGGCAGGTCATGTTGGAGAGAAGATGTTGCAAGGCCTGCATAGGTTCATAGCTTCATAGGTGCATATGAGGTTACTAGCCTAATGGCCCTAGGGCATTTACAAGCCTAGCTGTGTAAAACACAAGTACCTTTATTGATCATAGATGGTCATTGTTAGCAGAAAGAGTTTATGATCATCACTGACTGGCCCTGTCCATGAGAGAAATAGGTGCCACCACAGGGGTGAATTCACAATCACCCATCCAGTTGTCAAGCTTCACATGCAGTGGGAGGCTATTACTGTGGAGTGGCAATCACTGGGAGATATGTCTGTCTCTCCAGCATGTTCTGTTTATGTCACATGCAAGGTTGAAATCCCTGAAGCAAGTTATCCTTGTCCCATTTGATTTGCAGATGCATAGCCTTTCCAGTATGGCAGGGTTTGAGACTGCTTTGTAGGCCAGGCATATGTCACCACTCAGCTGTCTGCATGATACTGAATACAATGACAGGCCTTTCAGTCTTTCCATGTTTGTCTTGTTTTGGAGGCCCTGGATTGTCTCAGTCACAAACATCTATGTTTTCTCCATTTGCTGCAGGTATCAGGTGAGGTACAGGCAGAAAGGATTACTGTACTCAATTAGTGGTCTCATAAAGGTAGAGAACAGCAGAGCTATGACCTCCTTGATCCTGGATGTTATGGCCTTATATTTGAAATGCACAATGTAGAATGTGTCTCTCACCACTATGGACACATAGTGATTGCTATCAGCATGTGTTCCCAAGTCTTGCAACACTGTGTTTAAGCTTAGAGGGGTGGTATGTATGTCATAATTACCAGGGTTGTTTCATTGCCAAAAGGGGCAATAAGGCATTGTTTGGTTTAAGGTTCAGTCTGTGAGTTTGGCACCTATCATTTGTCTGTGTCAGCTCCTTCTGTAATATGTTAACATAGTTGGAGGACTCTATATGACTGTGTTCAGTTGACAGTCATCTGCAAACTTGGTAACCACAGGCCATTCACCTTTGCCTGGACTTTAGAGAAATAGTTTCCAAACAGTTGAGGACCCAGCACAGATCCTTGTGGTATTCCACTAGTAAGTGGTTTAGTGGTGGATATGCAGTCCCCGACTTTGACAGTCTACATTCTGTCAGTGAGTCAGTTGGCTGTTAGTCTATTAATGTATGGGTTAATCTGCAGATGACAGAGTTTCTCTATGATACATGAATGGGGGATAGTGTCAAAGGCCTTGGATAAATCAACATAGTGGTATGTCCTGTTATTCCTCATCTAAGTCTTTGAGGTCATAATGAAAGAAGTCCACAATGTTTAATAAGCAAGATCTACCCTTGACAAAACCAAAAGGACAGGTCAAGTGTGCTGAAGGTCGCCTGTATCCCTCTGGATAAGGTCCATTCTGATCCCTTCCCTAGCCTTGCTGATAACACTTTTTAGGATTATGGGTCAATAATTCTAGTTCTGCATGTTACCAGATTGATTTGCATTGCATAGCACACAACATTTGATATTAATGTCTGTAGTGTAGGCGATATATGTGTGTAAAAAGTACTGAGAAACCAGGTTGCAGTGCTTAATGGAGGCAACATATGGCTGTATTGTAAATATGTGAAATGTTGTTAGGGCCTTCATGTTTTCACATGCAATTTTATGTCATAGACAGGAAGAGGACAGTAAACAACAATAATACATAATAATATTTACTTTTCCATAGTGCTACAAGCATCTGGTTTGCACGGTGCTTGGCAAAGTGTTTGCTCATGCGATATATAAATTTTCAATACTTTCCATGTTTGCACGTAGTTAAGCAGTGCACAAGCATTGGCCATGTTGCTAAAGTCTGAGAGTTAGTACTTAGTCTATGAAACACACCTGCTGCTTAACTGACTCTTAATTCAGCAGGTGTAAATGCACTGACACATTTTCTTTTGAGCCCAGATGATACTGGGTGTATCTAATACTTTTAAAGACATTTAAATATACAGTGATAATGGAGTAAAATGACTTATTTATAGTACATGTGTTGCTGTGTGTTGGCATAGTGCAGTGGGGTTAAGCTGCATTGCACAGAGATAACCACAGCATTGTATCGGCGCTCACCATCACTGGACATTGGTGAGTGATATGAAACTCCGGGCAATCATACAGGCCAAAACGCGAAGGGATCCATTGCTTTTTCTGCTACTTATGTGTGTTGTGTGTGATTCTATGTTTTGACCAGATTACAGGAGTTAAAATGGGGTAGATAGGAAAGTGGTAAAATGGAGAGCAATCAGGGGGGAAGAACAAAGGGGAAAGCAAAGCAAGAATGTGCAGGAGGGAGGTAGGAAAGAACCATAGCTATCCATTTCTTTGACAGTGTAAACTGAAAATATGTGCAGAATATTAACTGAATTTTGACTGTCACCTCCACAAAGAGGGAGTGACAATAACTCAATCATTTTGTTTAGCCGATTGGACCAAATCAAGTGTGTCAAGAAGACACATGTGTGAAATGGAGAGCTATGTATGGAATTTTTTTTTGCGTGTAGCAGGTGCTCATTTTTTTTTTAATTTATTAAATCAGGACTGTTGAGGAGGGGACGTAGGTATTTCTGGGTAATGTAAGTTGGGTAGGTGAGGAAGCAATTAAGACAAACAAGAGAATAGACAGGGATGGTGATAGACATAAAAGGTTGGGGGACACCATGATTGGGGTGAGGAAAGGGATAGCACAGGCTCATGGACATCAAGCTTGGAGACAGGGAGAATTGAGTCCTCACCCATTGGACTTTCATCACTGTCCCCTTACTCCACTGGCTGCTGGAGTGCTTGACATCTCCTTCTCCTACAGACCATGAGGGAGAGTAGCATCTCCATCCTGTGTAGGTGTACACCAGTGGTGAAGTGAAAAACCCTATGCATCACCCTGGCAACCCCCTGTGGATGATGAAATCACCACCTCTGCCACTGCTCCCAGAGGGTATCACTGCACCAGCTTTCAGGACACTACTACACGGGGGCACATAGTGCAGGGGCAGCAGAGGCAGTGCTGCCAGGTTGGCTCACAGACATGCTGGGTATAGGTGCTGGAGCTGGTGGAGTGGGGGTGGGCTGATCCACTGGGGCTGGCTTACCTCACTGTGGCTGTGTAGCATTTCATGATGTGGTACATATAGATAACATGGAGACATTTTGATGACACATAATAGAAAATAAAAAAAATAGATAAGGGTTGGGGTGAGAGAAAAAAAGAGATACCATTTGTGCCATCATATGTGACATACAGTGCATTTACACAATTATACAACTCTTTTGTCTGAATTATTACATTTATGTATATGTCTTAACAGATGCACACTATACTATGGATTGCTGAAAGTAATCCTTGAAATGTACATATATTGCACATATGCATATATCAATTATATGGATTGCAGTTTACAGCAGGGCATTTGTGCCACTGGTATAGAATTTTTAATTTAATGTAAATATTATTGAATCAATAATAGTATTATATAGTTGGGAATCATGGTATTTGAACCCACAACCTCTGACTACAGTCTAATATTGGACTGTTACAATTGGTTTGTGCTACAGATTAATGCATGCATGCTTGCTTTTACAGTTGGGATATGGATGCTCAATTTGATACAACTCTATAAAAGACCAAAAAAGCTATCTTTAACTGTTAATGCTGCAATAACACCTCTCTTCTGCTCATGCAACATGAGCCTGTTGATTGAACTCATGTTCAGTGGAAGCCTGGTAAAGAACAGAAAAGAACAGAACATCATTTTGTATACCAGACTTTCCAATGTTTAGCTTTTTAAGTCTTACAAGTACTCTCTTATTGTCTTACTTACACAGTTGTGGGATGTCCACAGTCTCAAATTCCTGCAACCAATGGTTGAGAGTATACCTTTTTCTCCTGTGTAGGTCATTAAAATGATGACTACATTACGCTGTGGTACATGGGATACCAGTGGCGCTGGATACAGCCTGGGCCAAACTATTCCACACCTCCAACTTGTAGTGGGAGGCAGAAAAGTCTCCCTGCAGAAGAATTGGCTGTGGTGCTTTACCAGGAGTCCAGTAAATATCCTGGACTTCTGGATACCCCACCTCTGTGCCCTAAAGTATATACCTTTCTCTCCAATGCGAGCCATGTCTACTAGCTGAACTAGAGTAATGGAAACTGTTTCCCTGCCAATTCCAGTTATCACTTTTACTGGTAGTAAGCAAACCTAAACAATGATGCCAACTATGTTTATGTGATGTTAAGGGGAGTACAGCAGTGCCAAGCAGGGAGGAATTAAATAATTGAAATTGGAATGTTAATCTGACACTTGGTCTTAGTTTGAGGGGTGTCTAATTATGTAGCCTGGAAATACATGTTGGAAATTGGAAGATAACTGTTAGGTGAGTTACGTTTGTAGACATAAACTGGGGGCATAAATGTAATGACTTGGAATATGTTTATTTCTTTATACACTGAGGAACATTTACTTTTACAGTGTGGGATCCAAACCTAGATATAAGGGACAAAACATTTTTTCCACAGCATTGATTTTCTATCTTTGCCACAGAAGAAGTGTTGCTTAGACAGAAGACTCGTTCATAAATACAGGTGAAAGTTTGAGCTGTCACACGTGTATGTGTACGGCTTGACAAGCTTATTGGATATAGATCCAGTTGTGCATGTGTCTTAGTTAATTGTGAAGAACATGCAAGTCCAGACAGCAGAATTATACTTCCAAAAATATAGTAGTCAGTATATTCTCAGTCATACTTCTGAAAACACAATAATGGTATAACATCCCTCATACAAATAATTCATATCATCTCCACTATCTAAAGTATTATAAGTGAGAGTGAATATAATGGGAAGTGGAACAACAGTAAAAATGTCTAGGATATCCTCTATTAGAACCCAGAACCATGTGTATGTGTATAGCAGTCCTACACTTACACCTTTTGCCACAAGAATGTTGAAATAACGCTTGTCTGTTTTTCAGTTTATTGCTATAAACTGCACTGTCAGAAGAGTAAAAATAGGTTGCACACCCTGTGCTATAACCCAGGACCATGTGTATTCCAGCCCTACACTTACACCTGCTGCCACAGGACTAGTTACATGAAATTTCCTAATTTCCTAATCATTCTTAAGGTCTTCTCTATGTTAACTGCCGTGTAACATTGTTTGTATGGTGCCCAACAGAATTAACACAATGTATCAGGTTTCAATTATTGGCTGTCTGAGTCCTGTCTGCAGGTGTTCAATGGCTGTAGCTGCTGAGCAACCCTGCTAACCTCTGCACAATGCTATTAAGTGTAGTTAAGCAATGAAATACAGAAATTGCAACAATGTATTGTTTTTGAGCTTTGCCCTTTTACAGATGCCGTGTTTACAGTTGTTCTGTAAGTGTTCTGTCTGCTTCCTGGGTGCTGCACTAGTACAGTTTGCACACTCTCATGGTTCACTCAAATGAGATAAGCACAGCCAAACCTGAGATTCCTTTTTCTCCATTTCCTTTGTCTGCGCTAAGCAGTGCATTGTGCAAGCACTGCCCCTCCCAAAAAAAGAGAAAAAGGGACAAGTACTTGAAATAAGGAAGAGCAATCTACGACACACACACACTAGAAAATGTTAGTACACATGAGATATTTCTGCATAGGTTTGGATTTGAACTGTCATTTCAATGAACCTTCAGAACACAGAAAGGGTGCCTTATCCCTCTTTGCCACACAAACAGCTTTGCAGTAAGGAACTGAAATCATTTGCACACCACCAGCTGCAACATCATCTTCAGTAATATGAAACCAAACAAGTATTATTTGTACATTTATTATTTTTGGATGTAATGCACTAACTGATCACAGAACCAGTTATGAGTATTACTTGCAAATATGCAGCTCTGTCTTACCTCTCTGTATTTGTTTGGTATTTTTCTCTTATTTGAACAGGAATCTGAGACATGCAGTCTCTAAGCCATTCTATATCATTTTCCTTAAAATGTGAGGGTATTAAATGGCAATAATATAATATGCAGTTGCCATTAAATGAAGGGGAGGTTGGATATTAATGGATAGAACCTGTGAATTGTGTACTCCTTACTTACATTTCCAACCTTGGCATAATTACATCTAACACTTTGTAAGTCTAACCTGACACACCCACTGGATGTAGGGCAGTCGGCATTGCTGTTGTGTTTACCTTCTCTCTACCAGTAATCATTCACAGCTACAGTCCATTAAAAACAAACACTGAGGGAATGTCTGCACTACATTTACATCTGATACACAGAGCCAAGTAATTGGGATTCAGCAGTTCTAATTAGTCCACACCTCATTTGCATCTTCACCATGCTAACAGCCCTGAATCTACATCATAAAGGGGCAAACATATAGCTAGGGAAACTGAAGATGAGGAGACTTGTTTATGTGGAGAACACAGAAAAGAGGCTATTACTTTGGGATATATGTGCACAGAGGATTATTGAACTTGAGAAAGTATGCTTGCACTTTGTCAGCTACATACTGCATATGCTGAAATGTAATTAAGAAAAATCTGTTTAAAAGTGTTATAAATATATTTTGATTAGCAAAGTCTTTCACACTTTTATCTGTATGCATTAATCAGAAGTGTACTGATGGCATGAGCATGTTTGTCAGGGCATTTCACAGGTATACATGATTAGCAATATCATAACATGGAATGTGCTGTGTTAAACCTGTAGACATGTTTCAGGGACAGTTCATTTGATAGCACTTTTAGCATTTCAAAGATTGTTGGTTAGCAAAATGTGTCATTTGCCTGTTCTTTTTGGGGTGGGGAAGCAAAGCTGAATATTTTACTTGCTTACAATAGCAACTAACAACATGCAAGGATATGGTAGTCAGTCACATTATTACACAATGCACTCCAGGTTTAACACCTACATTGTGAATCCACCAGTTGCAACAGTTTTAGTTCAGGGCTGACTCTGTCTGACGCAAGCAGTACTCAGCCAATACATGGAGAGGTAAAGGTTGTGCCAGTTGCCTGGCATCGATGTTACTATATGTATGTGCATAGGAGGAAGGTTTTAGGCCCTTAGGCAGTGAGTGAGTGTGCTATGCATTGTCATTTAGTCAATGCAAGGGCATATTGAGCTTACCTACATCTGTCTACACCCACAGGAGGTGCTGCTTGCTCTTTCTGACTCCTCACCTGCGTGTGGCTGTGGTGACCTTGACATTAGTGGTGGAGTTGTGTGCCTTTTCCCCTTGCTGTTCCTGCTGAAGCTGTTTTCTCATTATGATGTTGTGCAGCATGGCACATACTGTGAATATTTCAGTACATGTCCACGGACTGTACTGCAGAACTCCACCACATGTATCTAGGTACCATAACCACGACTTCAGCAGTCCAAACACATTATCTATGATATTTCTGGTTTGAGTGTGAGCCTCATTATGGCATTCTTTGGCAGATGTGTGTGCATTTCTGATGGGTGTCATCATCCATGGTTCCAATGCATAATCTGCATCCCCCAGTAAATGACTCTGTGGGATATCCCCCTCCCCTAATGAACATTTGATACAACTGGGAGGTATGCCAGATATCTGAGTCATAGTAGCTGCCTGGGTTGTCAGCAGACACATTCAAGATGATTTCCTTGGCATTATACACGACTTGGCTGTTAACAGAGTGGACACCCTTTCTGTTAATGTAGAGCCTTCCCTGTTCCATGAGTGGTGCCTAATTTTCTACATGTGTGAATTCATGATGCCCAGTACTTCAAAATAGTGTGCTACAAGGTCAAACTCCTGCATATTTCTGGCCTATCCTCAGGAGTATGAGGAAAATATATGTGGTCATTAGCATATTGGAACATAGCATTCAAGAAATGATGGAGGATCCTGGGTGCTGATGCCTGTCACACCCCAAGCATGTCCCCTGTTTGTCTCTGAAAGGTATCCGTAGCTAAGGTTCTAAGTGCTACACATACCTTTGTCTCCACTGGGATGAGCTCCCCTCAGTTTGCCCTGACTCTAAGTTGAGGATGACAGAGGTTGCAGAGTTCCTGTAGTGTGTATCCACCCTGTAGCACTCTACAATTTTCACATCATGTAGATTCTGATACATTACCTGGGGTCTGAAAACTCTTCTCTTCTTGGCCTAGACTTCAGCTTGTTGCACATATGCATGAATTAAAGCAACAGCAGCCCCTAACTTTGTTTCTGTATAGACTTCTTTCCATGGTTGTATTCCAGTAGGTTTTGGAATTCACAGAGAAAACCAGCACTCAGTCTACACAGTTGCTTTATAGCTTGTTGAATAGCTCCTCCATGTTGGATTGGTTGATTAGCATACAATTCAGCAGCTTATGCTGTAATTTGCATGCCATGGTATTTATCTTGTTTGTGTGGCTTTGTGTGGCTTTACACATCATGTAGAGCCACTTACTGAATCCAAAATGGTTTGCTACCTTGTGCACATCAGGGCGTGATGCACACATGTATAAAAGTACCATGTAGGCTTTATTGAATTTTATTGATGAAAGTTTTCAATATACCAGGTTATATTTATACAGTTTACTGGCAGCACATAGTGCCCTGACAGCTTTGTAATCATCCACTTCATTTCCATGCTGTGATGGAATATGGGTGGTCTGCGGGATGTCAGTCATAGAAGGAGGATACATAATTTGTGTTTGTTTTCCTTCTTTGTCAGTTAATGCCAGCATTCTTTCTGCTGATTATTGCTATGTTTGCAAAATGGGTCTAGTCATGCCAATACAAAAACTGTAATTTCTGTTTTATGGCATATGATCATGAAGTGCGCTGAAATCTGAATAGGAAACATTCAAAACAATGACAACTGCAAATGTGCATTGAATTTTGCAAAGCAATCCTCTTACCATATCTAATTTTATTTACACTGACTTTAGTATTCAGTATGTCAGTTCCTTTAACTATATATCATATTGTAACATTTCTCACTGTAAGTCTAATATATTTGTGCATTATTTTTTCACTGCTACAGTCTGCTACAGTCATCCCTCTCCATAAACAGGAAGCAACTACAGACCCTGGGAATTATTGCCCCATTAGCCTGATGGGTCTGATATGTAAGGCTACGGAGTGTATCATCATGGACCTAATTAACAAGGATATAGGGAATCTCCAAACTCTAGATCCCATGCAATTTGGTTTTGTGAAAGGTAGATCATGCCTGCTCAACTTGGTTGACTTCTTTGAGTCTGTCATCAGAGCTGTGGATGAGAGCAAGGCAGTTCATACAGCCTACTTCGATCTGGCCAAGACCTTTGATACCATTCCCCACTGAGGAATTATTGATAAACTCACCAAACTTGGTATCAACCCCTATATCACTAGGTGGGTTGCAAATTGGCTCACAGGTAGAAACCACAGTGTGAAAGTAGCAGACTGCAAGTCAGACTGCAGACCAGTCGTGAGTGGAGTCCCACAGGGATTGGTCCTGGGTCCTCTTCTGTTTAGCATCTACTTCTCAGAAGTCCAGGCCAACATAGAGGGACCCTGGCTGACCAAGTTCACAGAAGAATGCAAGGTGGGAGCCAATATTAACTCCCCAAGTGATGTAGACATCCTACAGAAAGGCCTCATTGAGACCAATGACTGATATCAAAACCATGGCCTTAAGCTTAATGCCAAAAAATGTGTCATCATCCCCTTTGGGAAAAACTCAGTTCCCACTAATTACCACATCGATGGGAGCCCACTGAACACTAAAGGCGTTATAAGACATCTGGGGACATAGGCTGACAGCAACCTCTCCTTCGACCACAACATTACCACTGTGGTCAGAAAGTCATTCTATGTGGCACATCTCATTACCAAGGGTTTTGCATCCAGGAAGAAAGAGGTCATCACCTTTCTCTACTCTTCTCTCATTAGGCCAATCATCAAGTATAATGCCCCATTTGGCATGTACCTGACTAGATACATGCAACAGCTGGAAAGGCCACAAACGTACCTCACAAAGAGGATCCTAGGCCTTAAACAGATGTCCTACATGGACAGACTCAAAAAACACCAGCTATTCTCTGTCTCATATTGCCTATTTAGAGGTGATCTCTGCTTGACTTACAAAGCCATGTCTGACCCAGCTCTGTTAGAAATGCTACATCTAAAGAAATCCAAATCCCTCCACACCACATGCTCCAGAGACCTCAATCTCATTACCACAATCAACAGAACATGCTGGAGGGATAGGTTCATAACCCAGAGACTGCCCATACTCTGGAATAGACTTCCCATACATGTCAAGCAGAGCATCTCAATGGCTCTCTTCAAGAGAAATCTTGATGAGTGGATGGAAAATAGAAAGTTCACCCCAGGGATCACTGCATTGGCTCTACTTGATAGAGGCACTGGGAACTAATGGTGGATGGCATGATGCCAGGGCACTTCTATGGGGTAGGCATGAAAAGGCTCCAGGCCCATTAGCCTAGTGCAGACCTGTGAACCTATGAACCTATGGAAAGTGTTCACCTTGTAATTCTTGCTTTAAAAGGACCAGACTGGGGGTGGAATTCATATATAAGGCTACTGTACAGAAAAAATCTGGAAAATGCATACATATGATTCTCAAATATGACTATGCATTAGAGCACCATAAATTATCTTACTGAACACAAAGCATTTAGTGCTTATTCAAATGGACAGCCAATTGAAAATAAGATTACTAATGTAAATATGAGACAGCGCTGTTACAGAGAACTACAAACTGGTCAGAAGCCAAAGCTGCCAGTGCTGTAATGGTAACAGGCCATACACTGGACACCCCATCAACTAACACACACACACGCAGACACGCAGACACACACGCATACACACACACACACACACACACACACACACACACACTCACACACACACCCACAGATGAGCGCACACTGTTGTAAATAAAATCTGAGTAATATTCATGTATAGAAAGTAGACACATCTGTAGAAAATGTGTGTGTGTGTGTGTGTGTGTGTGTGTGTGTGTGTGTGTGTGTGTGTGTGTGTGTGTGTGTGTGTGTGTGTGTGTGTGTGTGTGTGTGTGTGTGTGTGTGTGCATGTGGGTACAGTTGTACAGTATGTGTATGTGTGTGTGTGTGTGTATATATATATATATATATATATATATATATATATATATATATATATATATATATATATATATATATATATATATATATCTAAAGTCATAGAATGTGCAATGCATCACTTATATTCTTCCATTATTACTTGCAGTGCTTAACTGTTCCACACTACTGCACACAAGCAAGCATAACCTTCAGATCTGGCAGTAGAGAGAAATAGGGGTGTATGGATGAAGCACAGTGATATCAAATGCTGAGTATGAAGTGTTACTGAGATACAGATGTGTATTAATACTCAGAAACAGGTTATGGTACAAGATTACTACTCATAAATGCTGAACTGCACTGTAACGCCTATTTACTACACAGACTATCTTGTCCACATTGCAGAGAGTTTTCACAATGGAGTATTCTAGTGTAACACACACACACACACACACACACACACACACACACACACACACACACACACACACACACACACACATACATGTACTGACACAAGTGTGTGTATGTGGTTGCATGTATCATGTTACCCAAGCAATATTTAGTGCCCTACCCCCCCCCACAGTTCCCCCATTCATACTGCTGCCAGATGTGCAGTCTATAGCAATGTTCATATGTTATACACTGTGTGTCAGTGTATTCCATTGTCCAACATGTAGAAACCCCATCCAGACCGACTTTTGTAACCTTTGCTCCTGCAGATCCAAGGCGCATAGGCTGTGATATTGTCTGCCTTTCTTCCCTGTCAACCTTTTTTAAAATCACCAGCCAATTCAGAGTGTATAAGCTGCATTGGTGTTTATATTCTTCTCCCACATACTTTGGGTCCTGCCTTTCTGCTGTGGTCCCCAGTTTGCTGCACGCTGCACTTAATATGCTGCTCTCATGCATACTGTACTGAGCTCTTCCTCGGTATGTCATTCATGTCCATTTGTGGCATAATGTGCAGATATTGATAACTTAGTCATTCTGTCTATGAATCACGCATCTGTAAAGAAAGTAACCAGTATGCCCATTGTCTTTCATCTCTTACACTGTGCCGAGGATGTTTATGAATCCAGCCTGCCGTGTTTTTGCTTTATCATTAGTTTGTGTCATTTTAATGTTATCATTGTTATTATTGTTATCATTCTGTATGTTTCTAAAAGGGATGGACTGCTCTTGTAATAGGTAACTTCTCATCAGCATACCAGCTCAGATAGTATATGTTTTTTTTACAATGTTACTGAAATAATTTTAGAAACTGATGTATGATTCCTCTTCCCTCATTACCACAGATATGTACAAAAAATTCAAAATACACCAACATTTTAGATTCTTTGCTTCCTGTTCTTCAGTGAATCGTACTGTCTCACCCATATGCACATCTAGCATAATAGTTTTTTTTTCAAAGTTTACTTTTTATGTTACTTTTTTCAATAATTTTCATGCCACATCCCTCACATTTAATGTCCTCAGTACTCCGGGTTCATGTCATTTGATCGACAGTTCATTTGATCGACAGTTCATTTGGTCGACAGTTCATTTGATCGACAAGCATTTGCCCCCTTCCCCAATGTTGTGCGACCCTGGAGTTGATATATATAGTTAGGGGGGTGTGGGGGGCACAGCCCCCACAATGGGGGGTGTGGGGGGCGAAGCCCCCCACCTAAAATGCTTGTCAATCAAATGAACTGTCGACCAAATGAACTGTCGCTCAAATGAACTGTCGATCAAATGACATGAACCCCACTACTCCACATCAGATAACTGTGATATCGTCTTCATCATCATTTGCATCATCTACTTCATCAAACTGCTTTTTCGTGTTTTGCATTGAATCAGAGTGTCATGTCAGTTGTTGCCGCCTGTCCTGATTCAGAGCCACTCTCTTACCATCTTCAACAGTCGGGTCCAGCAGTTGCAGGCCTTCTGTCATGCATTTCATTCATCTCTTGGCTGGACACCCTCATTTCCTTTAGTCTTCTTCCTTATTGTACCAAATATGTTTTAACAAATTATTTTCTGCCTTCCTGCACATTACTGAAGTGTCATAGCATGTTCGCGTTGACCTTCACTGAACTTGGGGCTATTTTGGCTACCATTTTGACTTCTCACTTCTTAGTCTGCCCTATCGAGTGAATCTTTCTCACCATCTCAGCCTATTCATATCCATCACCTCAAGCTTCATTAGCTGCTCTGCTTTCATTGTCCAGGTGTCTGTGCCCTATTGAAGCACTGTAGGCAACACTTTGTCATACACCTTACTTTTCGATTCTTTGTCATTGTTCTGTCATACAGTACTCCTGACACTTTGTTCCAGTTGGCTGCAGCACATCTCTTTCTAGTTCTGACATCCTCATTCACTTATCCATCCTTATCAGTTCTACTTCTCAGATGGTTGAAGATGTTAATCTGATCCACCATTTCCCTTCTTTCTCAGTTTTCAGCTTCTTTGGTTTTCCATATTTGCTGCCATGACCACTATCTTGCCTGTACTTAGTTTCATCCCATGTGCCTTTAGTTTTACATTCATTCTCCTATTATTTGATGATGCTGCTGTCTGCTTGTAATGCCATATCATCTGCAAAAAACAGCCTTATTGATCTGTCCCCTCCAACCTGTTTGCTAATGTAGTACATCAACAGAATTAGCAGCAGTGGACTCAGAGATGAACCCTAATGCTTACCCATTCTCAATGGGTCCAAATACCTCTCTGAGTCCAGTCACTATCTATACTTGTGTTATTGGATCCTACACAAATTCAGCTAGTGTTAATGGAAGTCAAAACATTGCAGAGCTGTCCAAATCTGCTTTGTTTTGACCAAGTCATATGCTTTCTGCAAGACTAGGAAGGGCCAGTTGGACTTTCTGTCTTGTTGCAATCATTAGGTTAGTTGTACTGCATCCCGATCTGAATACGAACTGCTCATCGCCCATTTTACTTTCTATCAGTCTGTATATTCATTTATCTATTACCTCTCCAGTACTTTCATACAGTGTAAAAAGAGTTTCATATCTCTGTATTGCCAACAGTTATGAAGATACCCTTTGTTGTTGTACACTGAAACAAGAATGCTGTCTCTCTCCAAACTGAGTACGTTTTCTCAGGAGACATTTATCTGCTAATGCACTCAACATCTTGATCATAGTTACCTGGCAGTTTACTGAATTCATTTTTCTTAAAACACTTTGTAGTTCTTTTAAGATGTGTTTTCTCTGTCCTCTTTTGTCATAGGCTTTGCTTGTGGCAGTATAGCTTCTGTTCGGTTTTCTTTATTCAGTACATTTGTGAAGCATTCTTTCCATCTGATCTTGATGCCCCCTGGACTAGTGAGCAGACTGTAGCTGACATCCTTTATAAATTGCAACTGCTCACTCTCTTCTTTATATTTCTGTCTTCACTTTGCAACCTTGCAATCATATTACCACAGATATTATTTATTACTTCTACAATCAGACTTATGGCTGCATGCATCCGGGTAGAAGCCTTCATTATTAACAATGAATAGGCTTAACTATTAAAACTTTCTTTGTAAATATATATGTATTGCTTCTCAGCTAGCTCATTTTGCATATTGAAAATAGTTCATTTAGCACTGCTGCCTATATCCTACTGTACTAATAAACAATCATTGTTGACAATTTTGTAGTATTCTGCATAGCTGAATGTTTGACTTGGCCATCCGCTTTTTTATACCAGTTATATCAATGACACAAGGCAAATATAGCATGACAAAATATTTATTACTCACAGTACAACCAAGGATACAAACTATCATCTGACAATATATTTGCACCAGATTCAGCAACCTGAATAAAAATGCATAATAAAGGGGTACTGTTGAGGTCTTCATCACCCCTTACCACATGTTATTAACTCCACATCCCTGAATGTCTGAGGAAAGTGAGGAGTTGGCTACTTTTGAACCTACTACCAGTGAAATGCTAACAAAACAGGATTTCTGTAAACAAAATTCTTACAATCAGATGTATACGAACAATCAAGACTTACATCTCTACACATCCATTTAGAAACCTTCATTACTACTAATGAACATGCTTAACTATTAATGCTTTGTAAAGTATATCTCTATTGCTTTTCAACTATCTCATTTTGTTTATTGAAAATAGTTCAGTTGGCACTGCTGATATCTCCCTCTGTACTAATAAGCACTCGTTGCTGACAAATTTTTAGAATCTTTCTGCATAGCTGAATGTTTGACTTGACCATCTGCTTTTTATTGCAGTTATATCAGTGACAAATGACACAAGGCAAATGCAGCATGACAAAGTCATTGCTCTGATATATGCTATGTTGTCCAAAGCTTACACAGTCATTTATGTAAAACAACTTGCATTTCTAATAAGTAATAGCTATCAGCTCATTACATTATATCTTTTAACAAGCTGCCTATGTGGGTATCTTACCTTTGGGATGATGTAGAAATACTTCATTCACTTCATCCCAGTTTCCGGTCCCATTTTTTCTTTTTAGTCTTTAAACCACTTATACTTTTAACTGTTTCCATATGTCCACATTTCTTCTCTTCCTCATCTTTCACTGAACTTAGCACAGCTCATAAGATTTCCACTTCCAGTGTCCCATCAACGCACTATTTGACTAAATGCATCTGGAATAGTTGGACTCTGCCTGGACAGGAAACCAATATAGGGTAAGGTGTAAAAGTATCAACATGGTGCAAAGTTTGCACCTAGTGTATCTCTTCTTGTGGTTTAATTTGTATTATTTTTGTATGCCACTGCTGGCTATATCCATTACATTGTGTTGTAACCCAGGCTAAGTCTGCAATTGATCTGATTATAGGATGCATGCTGCATTTAGAAATGCGAATATGTGGAAAATATTGAAAGTGTAAGTGGTTTAAAGAGTAAAACTAATGCATGGGACAGGAAGCTGGGATAAAGTGAATAGTCTCTACAAAGTAAGAAAAGAAAGCAGCGTAGGCGCTGTCATCAGAGTAGTCAAAGGCTAAGAAAAGACAAAACTTAAGACAACAAGAGGATTGAACAGTATGCTCTGGTCAGAAATATTATGGCATGGCAGTGATGAAGTAGAAGTGAACTAAAAGAGAACGTGACAGAACGTGCAAGAAGATTAAGGAAGATTAAAAATGAGGCCTGCAGAATAGAAAGTGAGGGTGTCAAGATTTAACAGCAAAGGGAGTAGAAGCAAAGTAAAGGGACACATGATCTGAAACAGATGATCATATGAACTAATGCTGTGCAGCTGTACTGAGTTAAGCAGAGCACACAATTACAGGTTCATAGATTCATAGGTAAGTACTAGGTTAGCTGTCCTTGTAGGCCATTTTAAGACTATCCAATTTCCCTTTTGGTGCTTGAATTAACCTATCCCATTTTGTGTTAAACTGACCTTACCCATCCCATAAATGATAATTATTTATTAATCCTAATAAGAACACCTGAGATCATACCATAAATAATTTGAGAGGACCCATGAGTAGGATAAAGAATTTAGGAGTTGCCTCTATCCATTAGTAGTACAGAAGTCAGTTCTGGGGTAGTTTTCCTATTACTCATCCATAGATCAAATTTGTGCTTGATTATGGAAAGGGATGAGCTTTATTTTACACGGATAAGGAGTCTGTTTTAGAACAGCAGTATCCTCTTTGAGATACACCTGTCCCTCTAAACCATTCTGTTGATGTTGCAGAAGAGATTTAGATCCACAGACTGAGTATTCCTGATGCTATGAGGGTTGACTACATTTCTAAATCTAGTCATAATCCCTTCATTTATAAGCTGCACAATATAGACTAGTTTTGTTTTAACAACGGACACTTGGTCTAAAGTTAGGTCACTGTTTACATAGGTTCTGAAATCACAAACAACTGGTCAACTCTCAGGGGAATATTGTCAATGTGATAGTTATCCAGGATAGATGATTTCCCAAAAGATATGATAATGCATTTTTTGGCAATTAGTTTTAATCCATGATCCTTGCAATAGTTACTTGTTTTGAACAAACCTTCCTGCAAAATGGCTAAGTCATTTGTGGATTCATTAACAGCTCCTTCTTTGCTGTCATCTGCAAATTTAGCCATCCAGAGCCTTTGATATTAGCTTTTACTTCAGAGAAGTAGATGCCAAACAAGAGAAGTTCCAGCCCTGAACTCTGGGGGACTGGGGACTAGCTTCTTTTTGCAAGTAGCTTCCTTTATTTTGATCTCCTACATCCTATTTGTGAGCTAGCTGGCAATCCAGTGTCTGATGTATGGATTTATTCCCAGTTTATTTAGCTTTTCTACTATGCCTGAGTGGGGGATTGTCTCAATAGCCTTGGCCAGGCTGAGGTATAAGGTATGCATTGTTTTATCTTTATCCATTACTTTGGTGACCTTTTCAAAGAAGTCCAACAGGTTGACTAAGCATGACTTGCTCTTGACAAATCCATACTGAAATGGGTCAAGTGTTTGAGGTTCCCTATGTTTTTATTGATTAGTTCCATGGTAAGTCTTTCCCTGACTTTGCATATGAGGTTGGTCAAACTTATGGATCTGTAATTACCTGGGTGTATGACAGATTCTCCTTTATGCAGGGGGATGACTTCTGCTGTTCTCAATTCTCTTGGTACAAAACATGTATCAAGGCTGAGGCTGAACATTGTTGTTGTTGGGGGAGCTAAATCATGCATCATGCTATTTAAGATGCATCCAGAGATATTGCCAAGACCCACCAATGCATTATTTTTAGCTTTTGATAGTGCTTTCAGGACTTGATCTTGTGTGATAGCTGAAGGCGAGTTGATTTCAGGTATATCTTGTGGTTTAGATGGAGGGAAGAGAGAGGTAAAGTTTAAGCTGGATTTATTGGCCAGTAGGTAAGCTATATCTATAGCCTCAGTGGAGGTAACTTCATTCACAATCAGCTCAGCTCATTGCTGCGTTGCACTACTGAGATTACTAACATAACTAAAAAAGGTCTTGTGACCATCGTTGACTTGTGTGACTGTTTTTGTCTCAAACTTGGCTTTGGGGTTTTATTAAGCTCCTGAGTTATTTGTTTATTTCATTGACAAATGCTCTCTCATTCTGAGAATTAGAATTCTTACTTTTGGTCAAAATTATCTTCCTTTTATTCTAAAGCTTGTTTTTATTATGGTTCTACTGTGGGTGTTTGTTTCCTGGGTTTGCCCTGCATGTGTTCCTACAGGAAGTGTTTGATTGCTGGTATAATGTAGTGATATATGTTTCCTTATATTCAATGGAGTAAGCTGATTTTGGTGGAGATGTGTCACTTAGGACTTGGTAGTTTGTGTTACAGAAATTTCTAAAGGTACCTAGGGTGGATGTGGTCTCTGGTTTCAGGTTTATTTCAAAAGAGATGGCTTTATGGTCAAACCCAATAAGTGACAAAAGTACACAAGGGATGGTGCAAGATTCTTCCACATTAGTAAGAACAAGATCCAAGATGTTATTCCCCCTAGTGGGTACTCTGACTAATTGCTCCAGGGCATTTGTATTGACAAAGTCCAGGAATCTCTGGCCCATGCACTAGTGTTTGTGGTGTAGGTTTCCCAGTCTATAGTTGGGTAGTTTATATCACCAAGGAAAATGATATTGGGTTTAATACTGAGGGATTCTAATTCCTGTAGGTAGGCATTGTGGCTTTCTTGGATCATACAGGAAGGTCTATATATAGCTAATCTATGGTACTATACCTTTCTGATGGTTACTTGGATATGAAAAAGCTCTAGTGCATCATGCTGCTTTACCAGCCTTGATGAGAGTGTCTTCTGCATGTAGATTGAGATACCCCCCACTTTTTTTCTCACCTACACAGTAGCTGGTCTAAACATGCGGACAGTGTTATAGTCCTGAACAGACAGAGTGTTCCCTGCCATTTTAAACCATGTCTCAGTCCCTACACAGACATCTACATTTGCTAGAGTGAAGAGAACTTTATAAGAAGTGGAGTTTCTTATTTAGTTTCCAAGCACTGATCTGTAACACCTTCATATTTTCCTTTGCTTGCTTTGTTTGGTTTATCAGGTTGGCATTGCCTAAAAAAGGCACTGTGGGGTGGTCAACATCTTTGCCAATAATCAAAATTGTAGAGGGGAGAAATGCAGGCTATCCCAGGGCAAAGCAGCATGGTCTGTAAATCATACCCTCCCTGACTGACAAATATTGAACCACATTCAAATGACACCAAAAAATTAGCTAATTATTATTAAAGTCAATCATTTTTGCTCATAATGTGGCATCATCCTTGGAGAAGATGGAATGCTTCTCAGTGCTAATCTCTTTCTTGTCTGGTATACACAGTCTGACAGCTCCATCATGTCTCTCTTCATAAAGTCCTGGGCGGTACATTTTAAGTCATTGACACCCATGTGTATCATGACAGTCATACCAGGGCTTGTTGTTCAAGGACTTGAATGCATGTGGATCTGACGGATCCTGACATCAAACAAGAAAATAACCATCTCTCTTTCCTTGTTCAGCCTGGTAAGAGCTACATCTGCATGTCTTACATTGGCATTACCTCAAACTTAAATGTTTGGTTGCATAGATGCCTGCCTTATGGACAGAATTGTATATGAAGCAATTAGTACCCTGTGCCAGCACTAAAAACCAACATGCCACCCCCTCAGTTCTTCAAGTGATGACCAAAATATAAGCCATAAGCAATCAGCTTATTACAGTTAGATCTATGCACCCTCCCAGTCCAGAAAAAAAAAAGAAAAAGGACGTTCCTTCTAATGGCACACCAACCAGTTGGCCAGATGCATGGCACACCCTCCCACCTCCCTCCAGCCCCAGCCATTCATGTCTCATTTCTGTGCCCTGCCTCCTTTTAACATATTTTATTAAAAAAAAAAAAAAACATTTCTTCTTTTAAACTGTGGCAAACTGTTTGCTACAAATGTAGAATGCTGATATAATATTAAGATAATAGAAAGTTCAATGGATATTTCTATCACTCATAGTGGAAAAATGTCCAAATGTAGAATATGCAGACAGTGTAGGTATATTTATGATACAACAGATGACTCAGTTAAAAACTATCAGAGGACAATCCCTTGCCCTGGTAGATGCAATTACAACACCAGAGCAGTACAATACATCACGCAGTATCTTCCAGTGCTGTATATTATGTTGGGAAAAGAGAGGGGGGATTCAGTAAAGCCTACACAATTATTTTTGACCATGTGTGCATCATGGTGTAATGTGCACATGGCCGCAAAAAGTTTTAGATTTGGTAAACTCAGAGTAGCAGCGTACACTCACACACAAGCATGGAAACTTCAATATCATGCAAATTACAGTATAAGTAGCTGAACTGTATGCTAATGAAGCAAATAAACATGGTGGAGCTATTCAATAAACTGTAAAGCAGCTGTGTAGACTCTGTGCTTGTGTTGGCCATATATTCCAAAATTTTTCAAATACAGCCACAGAAAGGAGTCTACATGAAAACAAGAACAAGTAAATGTCTTTAGATTCATACAGAACAGACCCTAATATGTAACCCCACAAACATTATGACATTATCAGACATACTGAATGCTAGGAAATTATATTAACAATAGCAACAATTCCTTTTTAAGTGCCACGACACAGTGCAGCATTGTACCTGCACCCCCAAATAAAGAATGTACTTGTAACTAATGTAGACAGCTAAAAGTGTAAGTCCCATGAAACATAGAATCCAAAACCTGTATTCCTCTGTGCAGATATATACCACAGTAATACCCTCCCTTGACTGTACAACATTGGGCTCCCCTGCCTAGATGGTTACCAACCATGTAGATGCAAGGCTGTCAGCATGGTGAAGATGCAAATGAGGTCAAAACTCATTATAATTGCTGAATCCCAAAAACTTGTAACCGTGTAGGGATGTTCACTTCATGTAGGCACTTCCACAGAGTTTGTGTTGAATGCATGGCAACAGTGAATGATGACATCGGAGGGGTGTCAGGTCATACTTTCAGAGGTATACATGTAGGTCTGTGAAGTGTAAAAGTGCATGTAAGCAGTGCACAATTCACAAGTTCTGTATCGCCGTCTTTATTGTTGGTTAAAATGTATCACATCTATCTGCATTAAGTTAAAATTTATTTTTTTAATTTTTGTCCTTGTTTGTGTGATGTAGCACTTAGCTCAACCACAGATAATGGAGCAATGAATGGCAGGTTTCTTGGTTCTTGTCACATAAACTATTCCTGTGCCAGCAGGTGTATGTCTAGGGCTAAAGTATGGAAGGTACTGGGTTATACTACAGGGTATGCAACCTTCTTTCCACTTTTTGAGCTGCATGTTTGAGCAATATCACAGACATGGACAAAAATAATAAGATCAAGTGTGTCCAACTTATTTCAGCATTGGTAGACTCAGTGGCACTAAGGTGTGCATCATGCACTAATGGGCACCAGCAGAGTTGATATATTCAGTAAAGTAGCAGATGTTTTTCATAGCTGCTAATCACAACATAAAAAAGTAATGTCTTTCAGCTTTTTCAGGTTAGGGGTTGCCACAGTGCAACTCCAGTCCACTAATGATGGGCAGTGGATTTTTACAGTGCTGAGTTGCCAGCCCGATGCCCATCCTTCAAAGAAGGTACACCCATTCACGCATGCACCTACCTGCATGTCTTTAAATGTAACTCGACTGTGGGTTGGACATGCAGACTCCACACAGAAGGCGCTCCAGCTGAGAATCGAATGGAAGAACCTCTTGCTGTGAAGTGACAATGCTAACTGCTGCACCACCATGGACACTTAGCTGCTAATTACAACATAAGCAGGTGATTTTCAGTATGGTGGAACTATTCAACAAGCTAAAAAGCATCCATGTAGCCTATGTTCTGTTTTTTTCCTGCATACTTCAATACCATGGGAGTAGAGACATGGAAATTATAGGCCTGAAATAAAATTGTCTCAACAGCTACATTTGCAAGGAAAGTCCTGCACCTAGAACATATTCTTTAATAATATTATGGCATATCCTTGTATATCTTAACTTGGTGCAGTAATGAAGTAAATAGGGGTAGATTTGTACAAAAAGTACCTTAACATGTGACAGCAGACTCTTTACTTATGGGTGTCCATTACTAAGGCTTTCTTTCTTACTCCTCTGGTTTTCATTGCACTTTTTTGTGATGTGCTGCATAGTACAAACAGAGAAAGTGAGTACTGGGTATGTTTATCTGGTTTGTGCTAAGTGCAGTGGACCACCTATGAAGCAAACGGCCAAAAGTAGCAACCGGATACTTTTAATTAATGCCCTTGGCCATCGTGAACCCAGCCTGGAGTATAGATGGCACTGGGTTCTAGTACAGCGTGTACAACTTTTGTTTTACTGCTGTGATATTGCAGTTTACAGCAATGAAGTGCAACATAAACATCTGTTTCCTCAACATCCTTGTGGCAACAGGTGTAAGTGTAGGACAGCCACACATATGGTCCCAGGGTCAAATATACTATATTTCATATAGTATTATTTTTACTGACATTAGCAATGCAGCTTATATTTGAGCACTACTTACCTACATGCAAACAGATGTAACTTGCATGCATGCATGTACACTTTGTTAACCATCGCACAAATCCGCTGCTACCTGAGCTATGGAACTATATATACGATGCTTTCTTATTGGTGTTTATTGTCCATTTCCTTTGCATGACATAAAACTGCATGTGGAAACATTGCAAATTCAGGGCACATTTTAACTATATATCATATATTCACAATACAGTAAACTCTCAGTTAACCAGCACCCATGGGGATTGGTAGATGCCGGATAACTGTAGTTTCTGGTTGTTGAGAGTTACTATTAAAATTGGCCTAACTAATGTTGTACCCTGTTTATTTGGTTTGACTTATTCTCAGGTTGGGGAGAGAGGGAAATTAATCCTATTTTCCTTTTTAAAACTCTAAAACTCTAAAAATGTAAGACATGTTTCTGTGGGGGGAATCAGAAAGTGCAACACATGAAAATTGTACTGTATTTCTTTGATAAATTTTTACTGGTTGCTTGAGAGTGCCAGTTGCTTGAGTTCCGGTTAACTGAGAGTTTACTGTACATACATGTGTTGTAACCCCCCATCAAGCAGTACAACCTTGGGGGCTCAGTACTTTTTACACAAATATATCAACCATACTACAAAGTGTAGTATGTAAAGTTGAGTGTTCCCTCATGGACAGGGTCAGTTAGTGGTGCTGATAAAACTTGTCCTGCCAAACTCCAACATCCAACTATGCTTAATAAGGGTACTTGTGTTTTTACACAGCTAGGCTTCTACACACCTAGGACACACTCTACAGTTAGGCTACTGGCCTCATATGAACCTATGAAACTGTGTGCCTATACAGGCCTCTCAACCTGTTTTCCCCCACATGGCCTGCTGATGTTATCTATCATAAGTTCACCTACAGTCATGACAATTCAGACTTTTCCTGTGGCACTTGTGTAAAGTGCTGAGTTCTATAAGCTGTGTACTTAGGTAGGGGTTCTGTTCTCACTGCAGTCAACTATGTGTGTGTGTTCAGCCAGAATACCAACTGTGTATCCTGCAGTTACCACCCCAGTTCCATAAACTGACAGTATTTTGATACTTGCACCTGCCTACACATCCATATCAAGCAGCTGTCTAACCCTCTTCTCTCCGACATGCACTGCTGATGTCATCCAATGTAAGGTGACCTGCAGCAATGTAAAAGTCAGACTTATGAAATGGTGCTTGGGTTCTATAGTCTGTGTACTTAGATACATAGGGGTTCTGTTTTCACTGCAGTTAAGTGAGAGTTTGTATCTGTCCTCAACAGAGAAGATGTGCTATCCTAAGTTACCTCCCCAATGGCATGGAGTGCCACTATTTTGATACCTGCACCTGATTACACATTAATTTCATGCAGCCCTCACACCTTTTTCTCTCCAACATGCACTGCTGATATTATCCATTATAAGTTGACCTGCAGCACTGTAAAAGTCAGAGTTGTGCCATGGTGCTTGCATAGAGTACTGTATTCTATAGTCTGTGTGCTTAGATAGATAGGGGTTCTGTTCTCACTGCAGTCAACTGTGTGTGTGTGTGTGTGTGTGTGTGTGTGTGTGTGTGTGTGTGTGTGTGTGTGTGTGTGTGTGTGAGTGTGTCTCTACTCAGCAGAATAAATGTGCTATCCTACAAGTACTTCTCCAGTGGCATGGATTACTAGCCTTTTGATACTTGCACAAGCCTACACATCCATTTCATGCAGCCCTTCCATCCTCTTGTCTCCCACATGGCCTGCTGATGTCATCCACTATAGGTTAACCTGCAGACATTGAAAAGTCAGACTTGTGTCATTGCAATTGGGTAAAGTACTGTGTTCTGTAGTCTGTGCACTTAGGTAGGGGTCTATTCACACTGGAGTCAATTGTGTGTTTGTGTGTGTGTGTGTGTGTGTGTGTGTGTGTGTGTGTGTGTGTGTGTGTGTGTGTGTGTGTGTGTGTGTGTGTGCGTGTGTGTGTGTGTGTGTGTGTGTGTGTTTGTGTGGCTGTTACATGACATTGCAGAGAGACTTTTACACCAGCATGTGGGGCACTGTTATCACAATATGCTCAACAAACAATGCTGATGGAATCAGCTATTTCAGATTATTGCATATGCAGCCATCCTGCCAGGCCAGGATCAGACACTGGCCTGCAGCCCAGGCAGATGTCACCTTTGGTTCTTATGAGGCTACTGGCCCTAGGGCCTTTATAAGCCTAGCCATGTTATACCATTGTTCCCTTATTGACCAAGTTGTATGGTCTATATTTGCAGCGTAAGTCTATGATCAGCACTGACTGCCATCATAGGTGTCATAGATATTTGCTAGGCTAATGAACACAGGAGCCTTTTTAAGCTTAGCCATGCATCCCAAATCTCTGACAAGTTCTGATACCCTTGATAAGTGTAAGCATGGGCCTGGGAGATGAACCATTTACAGGTTACCTGTTTGCTTTAAAGACATAGGTGCCAAACAAGGAATGAATTTCCGATTTCCCATCCAGTTATCCAAATTGCACTTGAATTGTGTTAGGGAGGAACTCTGCTTCACATGGATGGGGAGCCTGTTACATAAATGGGTTAGTCTCTAGGTTACATACCTATCTCTCCAGCAGGTCCTATTTAATAGAGAGATGTGCGTGACACACCCAGGGTAAATTTAATGTCTCCAATCCAGTTGTCTAAGTTATGCTTAAATAGGGTCATTGAGGATCTCTGCTTTACATTAATTGGGAGTTTGTTCCAGAGGAGTAGCAATCTCTGGGAGACATATCTGTCTCTCTAGCATGTCCTGGTTATGTTACAGGCTAGGTTAAGATTCCTAGAGTTCTCTCCAATAACAGTAACAACAACCAACAAAATAAAATAATAAAATAATAAAATAAAAATCTTGAAATCCACAGGTAACCAACACTGTTTAATACAAAATAAAACCTCGAGTAAGTGCTTTTGTCACCATAAATTCACCACAGAGACTTCTTCAAACTTAGGTTCAGCTTAAGCTGCAGCAATTTTAAAGTATCAAAAAACATCACAATACAATTAAAAAGATGTCACATGATTTCCATTTAAAAAACACACACTTAATGTTTTAACCCTTTTCTTTTTAAACACATCACAAAGCCTTCCCTATTATTTAAGCCTGGCAACTAAGAAACTTTGAGAATCTTATAGAACACAAGATAAGGACTTCACTCACCCATGGGTTTGTTAAGAATAATTTAACTCGAGATGAGAAAACTTTACTAGATGATATATGTAACAACAGAGACCTGCGGGTGATGAAACCAGATAAGGGAGGGGGTGTCGTTTTCATGGATCAGATCATTTATGAGGGAAAGATGATGGAAATTTTGAATAACACAGAGAAATATGTAAGGATATCCATTAATGAAATTAACATCGCCTATGGAAAGATACATTTGCTTCTTAATGATTTATTATTAGAGGGTCTGATAGATCAAGGAACTTTCAGATATTTGTATGTAGACAAGCCAAAAATACCAGTTATTTTTGGCATACCAAAGACACACAAAGACATTAATGACCCACCCCTCAGAGCTATAGTGGCAGCTGACAATTCTGTCACTACACCATTGGCTAAATATGTAGATATGAAAATTAAGAAATTGGTTATGAACAACAGTAACATTTTGAATGACTCTTGGGATCTGTTAAGAAAGTTGGATCATTCTTTGCGTAATGACAACTTGTCCTTTGGAACAATGGATGTGGTGGACTTATTCACCAGTATCCCCCATGAGATAGGGATGGAATGGTTTGAGGAAATGCTGGTTGAATCTAAAGAACTAAATAATAATGAATTTAGAACAGTTTTAACCCTTATGGAGGTTATATTAAAGAATAATTTCATCTACTTCTCAGGGGAATACTTTAAACAGGTAAAGGGCGTAGCAATGGGGGCACCTTGTGCCTCCACCTACGCAAATGTAATTATGGCCTACTGGGAGAACAAATTTTTGGTTAATTCTATGTATAAAGAACAGTGGCTACTTTACGGGAGATTCTTGGACGACCTTTGTTTTTTGTGGAAAGGAGACGCGAATACATTTGTTGAAATGGTCAACTACTTGGATAGTACAACTGAATTTTTTAGTTTTACATACAATTTTGACAAGAATACCCTTAACTACTTGGATATTACCATCACCAAAAATGAGAATAAATTTGTATCAAGGGTATTTAGGAAAGAAACTTTTTCTAATTCTTACCTGCATTACACTAGCTCACACCCTTATTTTCAGAAAAAAGGAGTATTAAAGGGTCAGTTGGTTAGAATTAGCAGGATGTCCTCAGAAAATGAACATTTCAAGCAAGAATGTGAATGGTTAAGGACTCAATTTTTGGACAGGGGATACCCTAACCAACTTTTTAATGACCTACTTCAAGAAGTTTCAATAGGGAGAGACTCCAGATTTGCACCCATTTTAGGCAACAACAACAATTACATAGGTATGGCTAGTGAGCACAGGACAATGATGACCTATAATAGTGGGGTAGTAATGACCTATGATGGACAAACATCAGTGGTTAGAAATATTATACACAATGAATGGGAACATTTTTCTAAAATATCAACCTGGAGTGTATATTTACTGATCCATTGAAATTTGTATATAAGAAGGGTAACACTATTAAGAATTTAATAGAAAGAGGTCATAAGGGTTCTGGCTCATGTAACTCTTCCAAGAAAAAAGGCCTATTTAAATGTGGAGCCTGTAAATATTGTTCATACATAGCTGTAGGTGATAGTTACTTCTTACAAGCAAGAAATAGAAGGTTGTACATGAATGTATTTGCCAATTGTAATACTAAGGGGATTATATATTTAGCTGTGTGTACAGTATGTAACTCATTTTATATAGGTAAGAGTGAGAGACCTCTTAAAAAAAGAATATATGAACACCTATATGAAATGAGAACTAGTAAAGAAAGTAACGCCCTTTTTAAACATTCCAAACAATGTATTAAAGCAAAGTTTCATTTTTTTGTTTTAGAAATAGTGGATGTTGACCCTAGGGGTGGGATGTGGGAGACCAGGGTAGAATACAGGGAGCTTTTTTGGCAAATTACACTTGAAGCAACTAAGCCCCCAGGTTTAAATGGTATGATATCCCTGGGACCTGTACTTAAACTAAGAGCAGCAAAACTCTAACAAAATAAGCCCTAGAAAAGTACCTACCTGTTGTTTTTTTAACTATTTATTGTCAATTTGAGAAGTTCTGTTTTTTAAATCGAATTTTAAACTCGATTTATATTGGATTTTTACCCATATTTATGGGGTTTTGTATTTAAGATGTTAACAATAATGTTATACACTATATACTAACATACACAGTAAAAACAATTTTAATAAGTAGTTTTTTAAAATTTTAAAGACTGCATGCACTTTAAATCAGGAAACCAATTAAATTGTTAATTGGTTTAGGTATATAAGGCATTGTGGGGAGGACCTTTTATGTTTCTGATGAAGTTGTGTGACGAAAACGGAGGTGAATAAACGTTAAAACGAATACAGGCTGTGGAATTATTCCAAGTTATTCTTGCAACAGCGTGGCTGGAGTTTCAACCAGTTTGAATCTAATTACCTGTGGTTTGTGTTTTCTGTGGATGTTTATCTAGGAAAGAACTTTTCCTATCAGCTTAGTACTGAGAGAAACTAACTTTTGCAAGTGCCAGTGGTTCCGTTTTGTGTCCGTTTTTCTTTCATTACTAGTACTATTTTGGACACTTCCTTTATTGTGGTTAGTCTCTAGGTTACATACCTATCTCTCCAGCAGGTCCTATTTAATAGAGAGATGTGCGTGACACACCCAGGGTAAATTTAATGTCTCCAATCCAGTTGTCTAAGTTACGCTTAAATAGGGTCATTGAGGATCTCTGCTTTACATTAATTGGGAGTTTGTTCCAGAGGAGTAGCAATCTCTGGGAGACATATCTGTCTCTCTAGCATGTCCTGGTTATGTTACAGGCTAGGTTAAGATTCCTAGAGTTCTCTCCAATAACAGTAACAACAACCAACAAAATAAAATAATAAAATAATAAAATAAAAATCTTGAAATCCGCAGGTAACCAACACTGTTTAATACAAAATAAAACCTCGAGTAAGTGCTTTTGTCACCATAAATTCACCACAGAGACTTCTTCAAACTTAGGTTCAGCTTAAGCTGCAGCAATTTTAAAGTATCAAAAAACATCACAATACAATTAAAAAGATGTCACATGATTTCCATTTAAAAAACACACACTTAATGTTTTAACCCTTTTCTTTTTAAACACATCACAAAGCCTTCCCTATTATTTAAGCCTGGTGGAAAGCAGGCATTCAACCTTACCTGCCAGCAATACTGTAACCAACCAAGCTATTCCTCTATATTCACCAAATTATTGGTGTTTTGTAATGTTTCTAAAACCAAAAAATTAAAATACATTTTACACTTCTTTGTCTTATAATGTTTGCTTAAGGCATTTCTATCATCACCTATTTATATTGCATATTTATCTTCATAAATCCTCCTATTAAGCTCTCAGGTAGATCTTCCCACATAAAATGACATGCACCCTAGGCAGAATGCCAAATAAATCACAGTTTTAGATTTGCAACTAAATATGCCAGACACTCTTACTTTACTGTTCCCAGCTGTTAATTCATTAGACTCTGTGGACAAATAGTTACACCTATTTCATCTAAAACATTTTATCATCCAATTTCTTTGCAACACATTTTTTGGCTTATTTAATTTTCCTTGAAAAAAATTCTTATAACACTTAGCTTTCTTTTGAGTGAGCATAGGTTTATCTCATATTTTACTAGTTATTTAAGAGTTTACTCCTAATAGTCCCCAATTTCTAACAATAACTTTATTTATAGCTGTAGAATCTACACTGATCTGCACAGCCATTGCAGTTCTGTAATTCTGGGGGGGGGGGGGGGTCCTATTGCTATTGCTACCATTGTTAATGGTTTCTCTTTTCTCTTTGACTTCCAATAAGATGTTGCTGACTTCTTCTCTAGGATATCCCCTATTAACTACTTTATCGCAGAAAAACTCTGCTTCTCCTAAAAAGTCTTCATTATTCATAGTTAAATTACTAATCCTAGTCAGTTGGCCCTTCACTATATTAATCTTAATCCCTAGAATGAATGAATCTTGTCCCATGTGACTTGCGGATGTGCAGCATTTTCATTAGGGCAGGGTCTGAGACTGCTCTGCAGGCCAGGCAGAAGATGCCTCTCAGTAGCCTATAAGATACAGAGTACAGTGACAGGGCCTTCAATCTATCCATGGAGATCATATATTGCAGGCCCTGAATTCCCTTGGTGAAAAACCTCTGAGGTCTCTCCAGCTGCTGTAGGTGTCTGGTGAGGTACATACAGAAGGGAGTGTTGTACTCTATTAGTGTTCTGATGAGGGATGAGTACAGGGGAGTTATAACATCCTTAGCTCTGGATGTTATGCCCTTACTCATGAGATCAGCAACAAAGAAGGCCTTTCTTGCCACTGTGGACACATGGTGATTGAAGTTAAGATTGCTGTCAACCTGTGTTCCCAAATCTCTCTCCACAGAGCTTGAGCTAAGGGGGGTATTTTTAATATTACAATTTGCAGGGACTTCCCCTTTGCCAAAAGGGATGATAATGCATTATTTTGTGTTTATTTTGACTTTGTGACTTTGGCATCAATTATTTATCTGTGTAAGCCCTTTTTGTAGTGTGTCATTGTCATTTGAGGACTCAATGATTGCACTCAATTTGCAGTCATTGACAAACAAGGTAAGCCACAGGCCATCTATTTTCCCCTAGACTTCTGAGGAATGCATTACAAACATTAGGAGCCAAGCACAGATCCTTGTGCTACACCCGTGGTAACTGGTCTGCTGCTAGAGGTGGAATCCCCAACTTTGACTGTATGTGATCTGTCAGTAATCCATTTGGGTTCCATCTAGTGACGTATGGGTTAATTTCCAGCTGTGAGAGTTTCTCAATGATGCCTGAAAGGGGGATTGTGTCAAAAGCCTTGACTAAGTCAAGATAGGCTAAATGTAGTGTTTTGCCTTCATCCAGAGCTTGGGTCACATTCTCAAAGACGTCTGCCAGGTTTAATAAGCATGATCTACCCTTAACAAAGCCAGATTGTTTTATGTCAAGAGTTTGAAGGTCACCTATGTCTTTGTTGATAAGGTCCAATGATTATTCTCTCCATGGCCTGGCAGATAATGCTGGTTAGGATTATGGGTTTGTAGTTTCCAGGGTTAGTTGATGGACCCCTTTTGTGCAAGGGAATTAATGTTGCTGTTTTCCACTCTGTTGGGACAAAGCCAGCACAAACACTGTGGTTGAAGACAGTGCCAGCTGGTTCCACTAGACTGTTTCAGACCATTTAGTAGGCAGCCTGGGATGTTATCTGGTCCTATAGAGGCTGCATTTTTGGCCATGGAGAGTGCAGTTATGAATTGCTCTTTGGAGATACTAGGTAGAGGACTGGTGACAGGTATGCTTTGGGGCATGTCTGGTGGGGACAGGGGGTGAAGTTTGACACAAATCTGTCTGCTAACAGGTTGGAGATGTCCTAAGGGTCAGTATGAGTGGCCCTTTCCTTTCAGATTTCTAACATAGCTAAAGAATGCCTCCTGATTATGTTTAACTAGGGATGCTAGTTTAGCTTTGTACTTGAATTTAGGGGACTTTACAAGATAGCTGAGTTGCTTGTTCGAGCTGTGGAGGGTGTCCTTCCTCTGCTGAGTCATTTTCCTCTTGTTCTTAGACATTGCTTTCTTCCACTTGTTTTATAACCTATTTATGCTTGATGCCCACCAGGGTGGCTTGTTTTTTGTGAGGACCTTGTTTTGATCTGTTCAGGTTCAGCCGACTCAATATATTTGCATAGGTGTTTATACAGGCCATTTGTACGCCTCTGTATACCAGTCATTGATGACAGTGGAAGCAGGGGGGTTGTAACTATGTATAGCATTACTTAGGGAGCTATAGTTTGCTTTGCAGAAATGTTTCACCCTTTTTGCTCTTGAGGGGGTATCAGATATGATTGTTAATTCAAATGAGACTGAATTCTGATCCAACCTGACCAGGGGTTAGTACAGAGACTGCCCTATGTTAATGAGTACTAAGTCTAGGACATTCAAGCCCCCTGTGGGGGTATCTGTTATAGAGCACTGGGACTAACAATGTCCAAGAACCTTAGGGCAAGTGTGTTTGTACTCATACATGACTCCCAGTTGATGGAAGGATAGTTGAAATGACACATGACCAAGGTGTTTGGCTGTATAGTGAGTGACCATATCTCTCAACTGTCCAGATTTTTGCAGAATGTCCAGATTTTTGGCTCATGTTTTAGGTGTGTTCCTCATAAAATGTGTGATTTTCTGGCAAATCATAGAATGAGCTGAGGACTGATGTGACCTGCATTTGAATTTCAAACTTCAAATCCTTCAGAAAATGTATGTTACAACAAATACTGCCACTCCTGCAACTTTCTAAGTTTATAAGAGCAATGTTTAAAGTATGTCCCTATTTTTGGGCCTTTGTCCCCCATTTTGTTGGGCTTTGTCCAGATTTCTTGCACTAAGAGGTTGAGAGGTATGTGACTGACCCAAGTAGGTCCAAGTAGGCAGAGTGGCTGTCATAGTTCATGGTGGGGGAACTATTGCTAATAATGATATAAAGGAGTTTTACCTACAGTTAGTTGGACTTTGAGTAGTGGTAAGGAATTGTACTGTTTGACCAATCCTGAGGTGTATTTGTCTTTAATGAAGATGTATACACCTCTGCCTTTGGTTCTTTCATGCTCATTTTAATGTCTGCATGTGTGGAAGGCATTGTAGCCTTGCATGGCCAGGAGGCTGGCTGCAGCTTTGAGCCATGTGTCTGTGACTGCACAGACATGGACATCTTCCAAGGTAAGGAGTGCTTCCAGTGAGTGCAGTTTCTGATTTACACTCTTTGGATTAGGCGGCATAACCTTCAGTCTATCTCTAGCGGATTTTTTACATCAGTAATTTAGTTGTTCTGACATTGACGAAAAAGACCACTATGGGGGAGGCAAGTACCTTTTTGCCAGTAACAAAAAGCCAATCGGTGACAGGTGAAGACCATCTCTGGCAAAGCAGCATGGTTTGTTGACCATATCTTCCCAGGTTGACAGATGCTGAATCCAACTGGATTGACAACAGAAGCTAAGTCAATCATGTTTTATTTATATTGAGGCATCATCCGTGGAGAAGGTGGAATGCTGCTTAGGGCTAGGGACATACCTGCCTGACAAAGATAATCTGAGAGCTCAGTCATGTCTGTCTTCATATAGTACAGTGAAGTATGTCTCCAGTCATTCATTGCAATATGGACTATGACAGAGTTATAATGGTACTTGTTGTTGAGAGACTTGACTGCATGCATGATCTGATGGATCCTAGCACCTGACAGGCAGCTGAACATGACCTTCTCCTTGTCCAACCTGGTGAGAGGGACATATGTGTGTCTCACTGTGGAGTCAGTTATGACCAAGACATTTGGTTTTGAGGTGTTTTGCCTTAGGGACTTACTGGCTGAGACACTGTATTATTATATGTAGTGGATTCTGTTGGCTCTGCAGTGTGTGCAGTAGGTTTGTGCTTGGAAGGTCTCGGATCTTTAAGTAGGTTTCTAGCGAGTACCTCCGTGTATGTGGTTTTATGTGTTGTGAGCTGGATATGCGCAAGAGGTGAAGTGTGTGTGTGTTGAGAACATGTTTGATATCTGGTTTGCTGTTATGTGAGAAAATTGATTCCAAATTCATAGTATAGATACAGCTCTCACATGTTGTATTAGTTTGTTTTAGCAGTGACTGGTTGTCAGTATACATGAGGCAATTGCTACATTGCCTCAGGATGCCCATGTCAATCAAGCTGCCTAGAGAAATGGTGGAAAAATGTCCATCCATTATGGAAAGTATATACTGTAGTAACTAGTGGGGAGTGGGCTAGTTGGACCAGGTTTTGCTGTATGACTAATAAATGGTGTCTATTCTATGGAGGGCTATGGGTAGAAAAATTTGTTAATGCTTCACAATGTAAAACTGAGTTGCTTGGAGGGAAGCAGTGCAAGCTCTGAGCAGCTCCGGTAAACTGAGTGCAAACCTGGCCAAACATAATGCTCAAATCCAAGTGAAGTCAAATGATTTTAAATAAGTAAACAAAAGGGAAGGACAAGAAATGAGCCTTATTCCACCAATCCCCAACTCAGATGGGTCCTTGGCTGCACACGTCAGCCACAAGGGTGCATCAGGGCCTTCTTAATGTAAGAGGGCTGGTTTTAGTGCTCAAATGATACCATACTGTCTAAATTCAGCAAGCCTGAATCTAGCCTACGCTATAAAATGCAGAAGTATTAGAAATTCAAATTGCAGAAAATCGCAGTCACAACAGCAAAAAAAAAAAAAAAAATGTTTCAATAAACCAGCAATTCAGTAGAGTACTACAACAAGAATGTAGACATCAAATCTTCCTAGTGTGAAATAAGTGGTCTGGAATCCAAGTGCCTAAACCAGAACTAAGACACTTTCAGAATAACAGGCACAATATGCCTTCAACCAGCAATTCTCAGCTTAGAAGGGTGTAGCCTATCCTTTCCTGCCACAAGAAACTACACCACAAACCTTCCTAATGTAAAATAACTGGTTTAGAGGCCAAGTACTTAAACCATAACTTAAACCATAACAAAGACACTTAGAACAACAGGCACAATAAGTCTTCAACTAGCAATTCCCAGCTCAGAAGGGCAGAGGCTACCGTCTCCACCCACAAGACTGTAGACTACAAGACTTTTTAATGTAAGACAACTGGCCTGAAGCCCAAGTGGTACTTTAAAGTAAGAGTCTTAGAATAGCAGTTAGAATTTAATGCAGTACCAGACAGATGACAGTGGCGTGTCTTTTAATCTACTCACATACAGCATCTCATCGTTAGTAGGTCCTGTGCTATTTTGATGAGAAAGTCCTGCAGTCTGTCCAGTTGCTGCATGTTTCTGGTGAGATTTATGCAAAAGAGAGAATTATTCTGTATTACTGTTCTGATGAGTTTGACTACAGTGCTGTCATATAACCCTTACAAGAGAATATACTAGAAAGTACTGACATGATGATGCTGTTCACTGTATAATTTGGCAAGGAAATATAAGTAAGTGACAGGTACAATTATCAGTTCAAAACACAAATGCAGATGTACTAGGCACTAATGTAGCTATGCACCTTGTGCATCAGATACAAAGCTTTGTATCCCTGAATCCAAAAGAGAGAAAACAGGGATATGGCACAGTTATTAACACTTGTGTGGCTGGGCAGGAGGTCTAGGCTGACATAAAAGATCAGTGAGTGTGTGTAAGAAAGAAAGGAATGCAGGCAGGCTGTGTGTGTCTGTAGGGGGTCCGCCATATGAAAGTGGTGTGTGAGAGTCTGCATGAACACAGCCAAGCTCAGTGCTAGTTCTACATCTTGGTATGTTAGACATATGTAAGCCTTGCATGGTAAAGGTGGCAGTTCAGTATTGTCACCCCTGACCACAAGCACTGAATCTGCCAGGAGTTGCACTGGCACCTCCACACCCAAGGTCAGATGCAGTGCTGCTACCAGACCATGACTGATGTCTACTGGACATGCTCCCTTCTTGGGAATGCCCAGGACCATGATCCCATGGCCTGCCATGTCTGGATGTGGACAGTACACCCACTGATGGACCAGCAAAACTACTGCCACTATGGGAGCGTGATCAGGCACAACCATGTTGGCTATAAAAATATGTTGTGGCTGACCTATGTCCATGAAGACACAGTTCCCACCCAGCAGATGTTCCATCACAGACACTGCTCATTCCATGACACACACCCCTTGGTCCATCACAGACACCTTCATTCCAATGTGTCATTCATCTAATCCAGTGAATTGATGACACAGTAGAGGCAGTCACACATGTCAGACTGTTCCACAGCCACAACTTTGAGCATTTCCCTGGAGTGCATTTCTCAATGTGCCTGTGCCTCCATGACAGCCCAAACATACGTTGAGTGACATGGAAAGAGACACTTACACCAGCTGGAGGAGTGACAGTAGGCCCCTTCTGAGCAGCCCTATCAAACCTCCCACATGGCACCTCACCAACACTTTGGCTATGGCCAGACTCAACAGGCACTGAAGCCACAGTAGCCACTCTTTCCTGCTCAATGTCCTTGCCCACCATGTCCTATATCTGAGGGCTCACTAGATGGGGTAGGCATAGGCCTGATGGCTGTGTCCAGGGAAAAAAGGGGGATGGCTGGATATCAACCTCTCTTGTGAGATTCAACCTCTGCACCACTCAACTTTGCCTCAGTTTTACCACTACCATCATCAGTGCACAGGGCCTGCACTCCTACAGTCATGATCACCTGTGATAAAAAGGGAGAAACACAGGCATAGATTAATATCTGAATTACTATGGTACAATATATGCTAAACAACTAACAGTGCTGCCTTGTTACAGATGTACATCAATATACACAACAGGCCTAAAATGAGACATTATGATATTTCTATGAATTGATCTGCAGTACTGAAATAAATTTATTTGGCTTACCTCTGCAGGAGACATCACTGGATTCCTGACAATTCTGAAATAAGTTAAGCATGAGGTAAGGGAAACATCATCATATCACATCTCTCTCCACATTCCTAAGCACCCTGAAAACTATTAGAGTCCAATCCAACACTCTCATACTAGGTGACTTCAAATACCCCTCCATCAACTGGGAAAAATACTCATGCACCAATACCTGGCACAGCACTTTCTAGAATTCACCAATTCCAATGCCTTGGACCAGCTCATTCTTACCCTCACTAGAGGAAGCAACATCCTTGACCTGTTTATTACTAACATGGGCAACCGCTGCTCTACACCAGTAGTCAATTCCTACCTGGTTAGGTTTTTTGATTGTGTCTTTCGGCTTTTCCCAGTTAGGGGTCGCCACAGTGGAACTCCAGTCTGCTAATGATTGGCAGTGAATTTTTACATGCCGAGTTGCCAGCCCTGATGCACAACCTTCAACGAAGGTACACCCATTCACGCATGTCTCCACACAAAAGACGCTGTGAGGCGACAGCGCTACCGCAGCACCACCACTGCAGTCCCACCAAAAATTAATCACAGTGGAAATCCACATCTCACCCACATCCCCTGCAAAGGTAACCACCATGAAAAACTTCTCCAAAGCTGACTTTAGGCTCCTAAAAACAGAGGTGGCTAACTTCATGGCACCCATATCAATGGAAAATAGATGCATGACTGCCAAATCATACACCAATGTACTGTACAAACACACACATGAATGCATGGAAATAGCCATACCCAAGAGAATCACGATGCTGTCCTCCAAAAAAAGGAAGCCAATTTGTTGGTCCCCTGCCATTAAGAAACTCTACAATAGAAGGAAGAAACTGCTGCAGAAAAAGGTGAAGTTCTAAGACTGGAAAAACTCCCTTATTAGCCTCAACAAAAAGTTGAGATCCCTCATCAAAACCTCTAAAGCCAGCTATGAAGGAAGAATTGCAGCAAACACTAGAAAACAACCACAAAACCTTTAATAGTTGTATTAAAAGTATCCATGGGAATACTCAGGTTTGCTCTGAGTTACTGCACAATGGTACCTCCTATACCGAGCCAACAGATATTGCCAACATACTGGCTGACAGAGTCAGTGCCAACGTTATCCCTCTCTCCCCCCCAAAGGACCAATCACAATACTGGAGGAATGCCAGCCACCCAGCATTACTGCACCACAGGTTAAATCTGCATTGTCCAAGGCCAAGAATACAGCTTCCATGGAACCCATCAATATCCCTAAATGTGTTCTACATGAACTACAAAGTGAACTGGCACCACATCTGTGTGCCCTGTTCAACCATAGCCATACCTTGTCCCTACCAAATGGTGTACTGCTACAGTCATCCATCTCCATAAAGGGGGAGAGACTACAGACCCTGGGAATTATCATCCCATTAGCCTGATGAGTCTGATATATAAGACTATGGAGTGCATCATCATGGACCTAATTAACAAGGATATAGGGAATCTCCAAACTCTAAATCTCACTCAATTTGGTTTTGTGAAGGTTAGATCATGCCTGCTCAATCTGGTTGACTTCTTTGAGTCAGTCACCAGAGCTGTGGATGAGGGCAAGGCAGTTCGTGCAGCCTACCTCGATCTGGCCAAGTCCTTTGATACCATTCCCCACTCAGGAATTATTGATAAACTCACCAAACTAGGCATCAACCCCTATATCACTAGGTGGGTTGCAAATTGGCTCACAGATAGAACCCAAAGTGTGAAAATAGCAGACTCTAAGTCAGACTGTCAACCAGTCATGAGTGGAGTCCCACAGGATATGGTCCTGGGTCTTCTTCTGCTTAGCATCTACTTCTCAGAAGTCCAGGCCAAACGGAAGGACTGTGGCTAACCAAGTTCGCAGATGACTGCAAGCTGGGAGCCATTATTAACTCCCCAAGTGATGCAGACATCTTACAGAAAGGCCCCACTGAGATCAATGACTGCTGTTGAAACCATGGCCTTAAGCTTAATGCCAAAAAATGCGTCATCATCCTTTTGGGAAAAACTCAGTTCCCACTAATTACCACATCAATGAGAGCCCACCGAACACGTTATAAGATTCATAGGTTAGAACTAAGCTAATGGCCCTCATGAACCATTTTACGCCTAGCCAGTTACCCCATGTGAGAATCAAACCCTGCACCTTGTGTTTGTAAGGTAAACACCTTCATCATGCCAACTTCCCACCCAGAGATCTGGGGACACAGGTTGACATCAACCTCTCCTTCGACCACCACATTGTCACTGTGGTCAGAAAGTCCTTCTATGTGTCACATCTCATTGCCAAGGATTTTGCATCCAGGAAGAAAGAGGTCATTATCTCTCTCTACTCTTCCCTCATTAGGCCAATTATCATGTATAATGCCCCATTTGGCATGTACCTCACTAGAAACTTGCAACAACTGGAAAGGCCACAAAAGTACCTCATGGAGTGGATTGTAGGCCTTAAATACATGTCCTACATGGACAGACTCAAAAAACTCCAGCTGTTTTCTGTCTCATATCATCTACTAAGAGACAAGCTCTGCTTGACTTACAAAGCCATGTCTGACCCAGCTCTGTTAGAAATGCTACATCTAAAGAAATTCCAATCCCTCTGCACCACATGCTCCAGAGACCTCAACCTCATTACCACAATCAACAGACCATGCTGGAGGGACAGGTTCATAACCCAGAGACTGCCCATGCTCTGGAATAGACTTCCAATACATGTCAAGCAGAGCACCTCACTGGCCCTCTTCAAGAGAAATCTTGATGAGTGGATGGGAAATATAAGGTTTACCCCAGGGATCACTCCAGTGGCTCTACTAGATAGAGGCACTGGGAACTAATGCCGGGCGGCATGATTCCAGGGCACTTCTATGGGTTAGACTTGTAAATGCGTCAGAACCATTAGCCTAGTACACACCTATGAACCTATGAACCTATGAACATTTAAATAAGACAAGAGGTACTGAATGTGTTACTTTATTTCTGCTTGAAGTGTACGTTAGACAAGAATGTGGCTGACAATTCCAAACTGAGCTTATTACCGTACCAATCTTCAATCGCTACCCTAAAAAAGACATTTGACACAGAACTTTTATTTCAATTGTTTTACTATTCAACAGTATTCAACTGGTCATATAACAAAGCCTATCTGCAAGCTCTTCCTGGGACTAAGAAGGAGTGGCACCCAAGTCAATGACATATTGCGGTCCACTCTGCTGTGAGTTGTCCTGTTGTAAAAGATTGACCAGGAATTTCTCATTGAGGTGAGAGGTGATTCTGCAGCAGGCCTACTCCCAGTTACACTCTGTTCTTGGGCAATAGCAGCTGCATGCATCGGTGCATGGGTGATCATGTCAGTGCCTGTGGTGCACCTGCTCATAAGTCCGGTTGGGGCCACCCATGGAATTTATGTCAGCAATGATCTGCTGACATAGTCTCAGCCTCTCTGGCATATTGGGATGACCCCTTACCAGAAGAAAAGCCCTATGTTGTCAGAGCACATCAACAATTATAGCATTTTTGGCCTCATTGAAGTGGGCTGTCCACCTCAATGACATTTTCTATCCTATAAGACAACTGAATGATAATACACATAAGTGTCACATACCTACAAACTAACTGTTAACAGATAAAAGAGTAACGGTAGGCAGTCAGTAGTACCCACTGGAAAAACATGAAACAGTTTCTAGATGTGAACTACTAACAACAGGTAGGATGCAAAACAAGGAGAGTAGCAAGAGCAACATATCCTTGTATGTGCCATAGCAGTAACTCAGCTGTGCTCCTTCCCAAAATAACAGTCCATTCTAGTATGTGACATAAGTAACTTTTTTTTGCTCCCCCACCCACAAAAGGACAGGCAAATTAACCATTTTGCTAATGAAACACATTTGAAATGCTAAACATGCTTTCAAAATGCCTGTCCCTGAAACATCTGTACATATGTATCACACAGCTTTCTATTTTCATGTATTGTCAAGCATTTTGCTGTGGCAACCCCTAACTGGAGAAGATGAAAGACATTGCTTTTTTGTCAAGCATTTGTACCTCTGAAATGGCTTGACAAACATGGCCATGTCATTAGTACTCGTCTAACTAATGGATGGAGATAACAGTGTAAAAGTCTTTGCTTCACATTATTCATTAGTATATTCCATCATATACATTATGTAGGCAATAAAATGAGAGCGTAACTGCTGGAGTTCAATACTCCTCTGTAAAAATAGCACTGGATATATTTTGCTTTTTTGAACATGTAGCAAGTATCCTCACCATCAGTTTGGCTAGCTACAGATTTGCCTTTTTATAATGGAGTAGATTATTAATGGATTACATCTGTCTTGGGATGTGCTTCAGAAATATTAATTACAGCATAAGCAGCCGAATTGCATGCTAATCAGCCAATCTGGTGGGGCTGTTCAACAAGTTATAAAGCAACCATGTAGCCTCTATGCTCGTTTTTCCTGTGGATTTCAAATGTAATGTAATACAGACATAGAAAGTCTCCACAGACAGAGTGTTAGGAGCTGCTGTTGCTTAACTCCATTTGTATGTGGTACAGGCTGCAGGCAATGCTGCTGCCAATAGGTCTAGGCCAAGACAGAGAAGAGTTTTCAGGCCGCATTTAACTTATCACAACATACACGACAGGGACATTGTGGAGTGCTAGAGGGTGGACATGGACACAATACAGGAATCCTGTCACCTCTGCCTGCCTCAACTCAGAGCCACAGCCTTTAATTCCCCATGTATTGGCTGCGTACTGTTTGCGTCATGGTCAGCTCTGAACTAACACTGTGGGAACTGCTGCATTTACAAGGTAAGTCCTGAACATATACTGTATTGTATAATAATATTATGATATATCCTTGTATTCCATTACTTGGTACACTAAGCAACTACAAGGTAGGAGATTTGTGCAGAAATTAATGTAATGTTTGACAGCAGAGAGTTATTTGACTTGAATATGTCCATTAGCAAGTAGTACACCTGAGGCCTCAAAGATTCAGACATCGATTCTTCCCCAAAGTACTGATGATAACTGCATGCCCTCAGTTTTGCACCAAATGTTTAATGGGAAATCATAACAGAGAGGTTAGAAAGTAATAAGGCACAGAAGTTTCTGGCTTCACCACCTTCACAAGATCAAACAGGCAGGATGCAAAACAAGGAGAATAACAAGAGCAACATATCCTTGTTTGTGCCATAACAGTAGCTCAGCCTTGGTCCACCCCCTCAAAAGAACAGTATACCCTTGTATGTGCCATGACAGGAACCCACCTTTGCTCCCTAGCCCCAAAACAACAATCTGTGCTTGTTTTTGCCATCCAACCTGCCCTTCATTTGCTGGCAACTGCATATCATAGTGTTCCCAGTTAATATCCTCACACATTTTAAGGTAAATGTTATAGAATGGCTTACACACTGTATGTCTCCGAGTACTGGTCAGATAACTGATGAATGACCAAAAAACATAGAAAGGTAGAACACAGCTCTATATTTGCAAAGAATAATCATAACATGTTGTGTGATCACTAAGTGCACTACATCCAAATATATTCAATGTAATACATACATTTTATTTATTTGTTTATTTATTTTACATTTGTTTACCAGGAAAGTCCAACTGGACACGTCCTTTTTCAGCGGAGGCCTGGGAAGAAAAGCTCCACATTGAGCAAGAAGAATTACAACACATTTACAGTTCCACAATGAGCAGTACAATATATTTACAGTACCACAATGAACATAAAAAATATATATATTTACATCTGAGTAGAAAGTTTAGACAAATAATTCAGGTCAAACTTGGACAATAGTTATACAAAATGCATCTTAATGAATTGCTGTAGAGTATGAGTATCAGGTAAATCAGTAGGAAAACCACATATAACTTGACAGTAGGGAGTAGTTAAATTCTAATACAGTTCTGTGTGAGCATATAGTGGGTCCAATATGACACAGCAGTTCCTAAATAAAGTTGCTAAGGAAACTGAAATATTTAGTCAGTATGTCATTAACAGTTCATGTCTTCATATCAGTCTACAGTCAGTTGCACTTGATTGTGTGAGGAATTACATCAGTATTTACTGCAAAACTGTTTGTGTGGGAAAGATCGATAAGTCCCCTCTCCTGTTTTCTGATGGTGTATTGCAGTGAGAGTTGGGATCCAAATCTACTTAGTCATGTCTCACGTGTACTAACATTTTCTACTGTGTATGTCATAGACTGATTTCCTCATTTCAACTATTTCTCCATTTTTTTAATTATTTATTTATTTTCTGGGGGGTGGGTCACTGTTTGTGCAATGTGTCGCTTAGCGCAAATGGCTTTGGCTATGCACATCTCATTTACACATAGAGCAGCAGTGCACAAACCAGATGAATGGGACACCCAGGTAGCAGGCAGGACACAGACAGCCACACATAAACCGAATGCATTCAGTTAATACTATTTCCATCACACAAACACATTTCCCGGCAGTGGTCACTCTCGTAGAAAGTGTTTACATGATGATAAGTAATGCACAACTCTTTCAAATGTTGAAAAAACAGAAAGTGCGCATTCCCAGTAAGCGTGATACCTGCAATTGGCAGGAACACATCATTCTACATTGGTCTTGATCTGAGGTAGGCTTGGCAGGCATTCCTGGAGAGGCTTTGAGATTACATGCTCAAGAATGGGGTGTCCAGGAGTCCAAAGTGTTTGCTAGACTCCTAGTGAATGAACGTGGGCCCAGGCTTTTGCAGACGGACTATCATGGCTTAGATTACAAGGCAGAGGCATGGAAGTCTGGCCCAAGCTTTGATCAGTGCTACTGATATCCCCCACAGTGATGAACAATCCAGGAATCATTATAGAGACCTCAGGATGAGGAAGAGGGATACCCTTGACCATTTGATCAAGGAATGTAGGAAAGGGGGCACCCCACAGATGTGTAAGTATCACTTGCAGAGACTACTTGTAAGAGAATAAAACTGGATATAGTCAGAATTAGTATGCTTAATGGTGTCCTGTTCTGTTTTTCCCACAGTCATCAGAGACCAAGAGCTGAATTTGCAAACCCATGCTGCTAGATTGGCATGGATGCGAGAAGCATGTGGTATGTATGCATCTAAACAGTAGGGTTATTTTAATATTAAAGGTAAATGTCAAAGGAAAAAACTTCAAAGACCAATACACGTAAGGTTCAGTTAAGGCATATTTATTTACTTGCCTCAAGGAGACAAAAACATGCAAATACAAGGATTTGTCTAACTACTAACAGGAAATATGCTTATTCTTATACTATTTTACAAGACATGGCCTTCTATGGCTGACGTAATCAAACACAACTTTCAGTATTGTTCTACAGCAGATGTTACTCAGATTGTCTGCTGACATGACTAGATTTGTGAGAAACTTTTGAGAAAAACAACCTGGCCTTGGTGGGCACTAATTCGTTTACGAGCTTCCATTGTACAGTGTTACATTTCAAGGTACTCTTCTAATTCAGATACAAGCAAATGCTGATTGCAGTTCATATTTTCAAACAGGCTTTGTCCTAATTATCTATGGCTTCTACAGCTGTGTATTTTCTCACAGCACAAACGGAACTTCTTGTCTAAGTTTCATACAAGTAGTATTGTTTTATTCATTATTTTCCTAACATAAGCAGGAATCATCTGCTTCTCAGTAAATTTCCAAGGCACAAGCAAGATTTTAGCTAACAATACAAGGTCAGAAAGCATCTGCAGTTTGTACAGATTTATGCAGTATGAAATAGAATAAATGTGTTAACCCTTTTCAAGCTCTAAATGCACTAAGCATATTACTAATACACACATTAATACATATTTTTCTGACATTTCCCCTCTTTTAATACTTTTATTCTACTTTCAAAATAAGCATAAACAGTTTGTTTTCTTCTCCTAACCTCTTCCACTCAGGATTTGCAGTTAAGAGAGTCATTCGGTTTAAACTTATGAAAGCATTTTCAATCTTTTAACAGTTCTTCAAACTCAGTACTTTGATATAAGGTTTCAGAAATTGACATGTCTATAAAATCTTTAATCAGTCTTTTCATGCAAGGGATGCCACAACAAACACATACTCCCAGTAGGAGCATTCCTACACAAATGGCAATCAGGATGCTCATTAGGATGGTTCCCCACCCCCCAAACCATTTCTGGAAAAAGTCCATCAGTGGGTTTGGGCCTGGTTTGGTCATGGCCGACACTTGCTGAATTACCTCAAGATGATTGTCTATCTCGTGTTTATGGTCAGGAATATACGAACAGCATTCTTCTTGGATTAAAGCGCAAGTACCACCTCTCGCCACTAGGGTGAATTTGAGAGCCATGCGGTTTTGAAGCACTACAGTTCTCATAGCATTCCGTTCATCAGTCACCAATTTGAGAGCGGAAAAAGTTGCATCACTCATTACTTCGAGATGTTTCGACAGTTTTCTCAGCTCCCAGATTGATTTCACTGCTCCATATGCCGGTAATATACCTACCCACGATATAACGCTATCACTCCAGTCCATATGTGTCAGTCCTTTGCCTATGGAATGATGCTCTTTCCAACGTGGATCGATTTGTCCCACCGGATTTACAGGTTTCTTGGTGACCTCTTGGACATTTTGAATTTTTCCTCGAGGCAAAACTGCAGTGTGTCGTATGGCTGGAACCAGGTAACCCAAAAAACAACTTCCGGACCAATTCTCAGGTAACCATTTGTATGCCTTTCTGCCACACACAAAATAACAATCCTCTACTTTAGTAGTAATGTTGCTATTAATATACACTCGCCCTGCATGAAACATTTTTCTATCAATTATAGACAGTTGTTTATAAAGAACAGAATTATGTTTTACTCCATCAAGTGTTTTGTGCATCAATCCAAGAAATGAATCATAGTTTGTATTACAATAAAGATCTACATTGTTACCTTTAGCGTAACATTTATAATGAACAGTCACATTGCAATTGCTCCAACCCACCTGAACAGTATCATTTTTATAAAAACACACAGTTCCCTTTTGTGGAACAGACAAGTGCAATGCTATTTTATCTTGTGATGTAATGGTTGAGATATCATAAATCAAGTTCTCTCAGGTCTCATTGACCCCTAGGGGGACTGTAGTCATTAATAACCCCCGTATGCTATCGGCAAAGCTGTGCAAATCCAGCAATTCAAAACATTGAAAGTCTCAGCGTACACATATTTAATTGCCTGGTACGTGTTAAAGTTTGGATGCCAGTCGATGAGTAACACTTCACGTTTATTCAGTTCAGTCTGTGTGGCTGGGAAAAGGAAAGGCCACAACAAAAAGATTATTGTCACTAGTACAGTTAACAGGATGATTATGCAATACTTCTGAGGAAAGGGTTGTTCTGCATTCCTGTTTCTTCTGGACTCTATCATTTTTACTCTTGGCATGTGACAAGATTTTTGTCCAGTTCAAAGTTTTTGACTAATTTACAGTGCGTCAGGTGGATCCAGGAGGCGCGCTCCACTATCATGACTGCAGTGGGTGTCGACAGAAGCACTTGATATGGACCTTCCCACTTTGGTGATGCCCAATTCTTTCTTTTTACTGTCTTCACCCAGATCTAAGTTCCAGGGGACACTTCTGACGGTCTGGTTTGTTCTTTATCTGAAACAGAATTTGACTGCAACAAATGTTTAGAATTTAACAATTTCTGCATGTACTCAGCTAGTGTGCTGTCAGCTTCCTGGTCTGCGGGCATGAGAGATTTTCTCTGAGGTATATAATAAGCTCTTCCAAATAATTTTTCAGAAGGAGTCAATCCTTTTGCATTCGGAACAGTTCTCATGCTCAACAGTGCCAGGGGCAGACAGTACACCCAATTTCCCTGCATTTCTACTATTAACTTCCTTAGCTTATTCTTTAAAATCCCATTATGCCTCTCTACTAGCCCTGCAGATTGTGGGTGATACATACAATGATTTTTTAAAGAAATACCAAAATGTCTACTTAACTGTTGTATGGCCTGGTTTATGAAGTGTGTGCCGTTGTCACTGTAGATCCTTTCCGAAATGCCAAATCTAGGGATGATTTCTTTAACAAGAGCTTTGGCCGCAGTTGCTGCATCTGGATTTTTAGTCGGAAAGGCTTCCACCCATTTGGAAAACATATCTACAATGACAAGACAATACTTCTTATTTTCACATTTGTTCAATTCTGTAAAATCCATACAGATAGTATGAAACGGATACGATGGTGTGGGGAAACTCCCTTGCTTGGGCTTTAACGCCCCTTGTGCATGATGTTTATTACAAACATGGCACAACTAACAGAATTTTTTAGTGTAATTTAAGAATCCATATGTCATGAACACTTGGTTCACCAGCTGTACCATCCCCCCTGTTGAAACATGGCACTGCCCATTGCTCAAGAAAGCTGCATATCTAAACAAATTGGACGGCAATATCTGTTTCCCTTCTTTAGAGATGTACAGCCCCTTTTCGAGAATTGCTACTCATTTTACCCATCTTTGTTTTTCAACTTGTATAGTAAGTATCTGCATTGTCTTTAACATTTCTAAGTCTAAAATCTCAGAGGGTTGTAATTCCTCATTCAAAAGAAATACTTCTGAAGCTGCCTGCTTTGCAGCTGTATAAGCTCTCGCATTACCTTTTGAAATCCTGTCCTGTTGCTTGGTATGAGCTGTGCATTTACAAATAGCTACTTTCTGAGGTAACTGAATAGATTCTAAAAGATCTAAAATAAACTGTGCATGATTAATTGGTTTGCCAGTAGATGTTATCATTCCTCGATTTTTTCCACTGTTGCGCAAAAACATGTACAGTAGAAAAAGCATACTGGCTATCAGTAAAAATGTTCACACATTTACCCTTTGCTAAGGTACATGCCTGTGTCAAGGCCATCAATTCTGCTGCCTGTGCAGATAAGTTGTGTGGTAAAGATTTCGCTTCTATAATCTCAATATCAGAAACTACTGCATATCGTACTAGGTTCTGTCCTGCAGGACCCCTTTTGCATGAGCCATCCACGTAGTATGTCACCTCGGCATCATCCAAGGGAACATCCATAAGGTCTTTTCTAGACAGTGTCTTTTGCTCAATCACCTGCAGGCAGCTGTGTGGTGTGCCATCTGCAGGGGTTGGGAGCAAGGTAGAAGGGTTCAAAGTCGTACATCGCTCAATTGTCATATGAGGTTGGCTCAACAATATAGTCATACAGGAAAGATGCCTAGCAGGGGAAAGATATGCTACCTTCTCTTGCAGTAAAATAATCGTGACTGCATGAGGCACTCTCAATGTGAGAGGGTGGAACAAAACTACTGAGGCCGAAGCCTGTACTGCCATTGCAGCTGCAACTACTGCTTGTACACAGTGGGGTAAAGACCGTGCCACTGGGTCCATTTGTGATGAATAATAAGCAATAGGGCATTGCTTGTCCCCATGCTGCTGTGTTAACACTGATGTCATATAACCTTGCTTACAATCTACAGTTTGGAAAAAACATTTATGATAGTTTGGTAATCCCAAAACTAATGAGGACACTATTAACTGTTTCACTTTGCAGAAAGCAGATTCTGCTTCTGGTGTCCATTGTAACAAATCCTGTGCTGCCATAGGCTTTTTATAAATCAGGTTAGTCAACGGTGCAGATTCCAAGGCATAGCTTGGAATCCAACTCTGACAAAAATTAGTCGTACCCAGGAAGGACATCATTTCCTTCTTGGTAGTGGGTTTTGGTGCTTGCAAAATGGCTACTTTTCTGTCCTCATCTAGTGTCCTACCCTCCTTGGATATTACATATCCTAAGTATTTGACTTGTTTTTTCCAAAGTTGCAGTTTATTTTTGTTTACTTTATGTCCTTCAGTGGCTAAAAATTGTAATAGCGCTATGGTATCTTCTTTACAATCTTGCTGGGTGGGGGCTGCCAGTAGGATATCATCAACATAAAGCAAAATCTGGCTATCTCTTGGTGGGGTAAATCCCACCAAGTTGATTGCCATTTCTTGTGAGAATATTGTTGGACTTTCACAATACCCCTGTGGTAGTCGCGTATATGTATACCTTTTCCCCTGAAATGTGAATGCAAACCAATACTGGCTGTCAAGGTGTATCGGTATCGAGAAGAACACATTGGTGATATCTACCACAGAAAAATATTTCTGTTGAGGTTTTAAATCATTCAACAGGGTATGTGGGTCTGGCACTGTAGGTGCCCTTGGTATTACTGCATCATTTACAGCTTGTAAATCTTGGACCATACACCACTCTCCATTTGCTTTCTTAACAGGAAATAAGGGTGTGTTACATGGTGAATCAAGAGATTTCACCAGCACCCCTTCCTTAAGTAAAGCTGCTGTAATAGGTTTGATTCCTACCTCTGCATCTTTTCTTAAGGGATACTGTCTTTTTTGTGGTTGAAATGCTGACTTTGGCGTAATAGTAACTGGTCCCGCTGTACGAATAAGTCCTACATCTGATTTTCCTGTTGACCAGAGAGTTTCTGGTATATTCTGTAAGGTATTCTCTTCCTCCTTCAATAGGAGTGCTAATCAGCTGTCCTTGCTAGACTGCAAGTGTACAGCTGGGTGAGTCTGAGTTATCCAATTCAACTTCTGCATTTGTATTCCCTGTTCTGACAGTTCTAAATCTGTCTGTTTTTCCCATCTTGTGACTTTTTCTCTTAAGTCTACCCATTTTACATTCTTGTCCTTAGTTAAACTAACATGTGGTAATCGATTAGATTTATAGAGTGCAAAGAACTCCTGGGGCAATGAACAGCTGGCTACACTGTTCCCTTCCATGTCCCAGTACAGATTACGTAGTATCAATCTGTTTGCACGATTTCTAAACAATTTTTGATCATATTCCTTATCAGGTCCTGGTGTGTTACAATAATACAGAGTACAGTGCAACAAATGCTGTTTATCAATGTCAAGGAAGGGGGAACTTGCTGATGGCTACATTCATCAACTCTTCGGTCACTGCCCCTGGACCAGTCATAACCAAGTCCTGGCTGTAACAATAAAACATTTTACCCTCCATTTGCACTGCAAAGGTATCAATTTGTCACTGTGCTTCCATACCCTGCATAGTCGGAACTACTGCTATATCAAGTAGCTGCATAAGGTCTCTGCCCAAGAGGTTTACTGGGCATTTTGCAGAAACAACAATTTTGCTTTCCTGGGTCACTCCTGTAACAGGATCAGTTATCACAATATTATGGGAGAGGGGCTCACGATACAGCTGTCCATTAGCTGCTTTCACTAATATGTAATCAGGTGACTCTGAATTCTCTGGCAGTTTGGAGGGATGTATCAGGGTCCATGATGCCCCTGAGTCACACAAGAATCTGACTTCCCTCCCTTCTACCAGGAGTGTAACTTCTGGTTTCGTGTCTGCTAAATAGAGCTCTAAGCTCAATAAAGCCAAATCTAATATTTCATTTTCTTCACTATCCGTGACTTCCTGCACTTCCTCTATTTCTTCTGTCACATTCTCTACTCCCTCTATCACATTCTCACTTGTACTTTCTCTGCTATCCTGTTCTAGTGATTCCTGACTATCATATAGTCAGTCCTCACCCTCCTTATCTTCCGCGGTTGCTTTCTTGTTTTTCTTGCAATCCCTTGCCAAGTGTCCCTTTTTACCGCATTTAAAACATTCACCCCTTTTCTTTCACCCTTCAAAGTCCTCTGATCGCTGATCAGATTGTTTGTTTCCCTGGGCATTTCTCTTGCCCTTTTTCCTGGACTGTACTACATAAACTTCTGCTCCATCTTCTACAGAAAATACTTGGGCTTTCTTTTTCTTTTTGCTATTAAAATGCCTTTTGGCATGCCTAGCATATTCAAGTAATGACTGTAACCTGCTTGTACGATGATCTACCATGTGCTTTGTAATAAAGCTGCTTATGGGTGCAATACTGCCTTTCAAAAATGCATTCTTTAACTGCTGCTCATATGGGGAATCGTGTGTCTGATCGTCAGGAATCTGCATTCCACAATGGTTATTAAAACATTCTAATAGTCTGGCATAATATCTGTCAATAGCTTCACCTTTCTGTTGGATGCATTGATTAATGCAAGCCCAGTTTGCCCTAGGCTTCCATTTCTCAGAGATTCGGTCTGTAAGACCTTTCACTCTGTTATCTAATTCTGCACTGCTATGTGAGAGGGACCTGAGCGTAGCATCACGGGTATTCCAGTCACCACTAATCATGTGCCAATCTGGTCCCAAAATTTGTCTGACCACTTTTTCTACCTCTTCTCCGTTTAAATTATAACTTAGCCTCATTCCTTGCAAATCTTCTAAGAACTTTCTAAAATTAACTTTTGGATGGGGAATTCCCCTCAGTGGCTTTCCGGATGTCTTCCGGAGTCCAGGGTCTATACACTAGAATAGTTGGGTCCTGACCTTCTTGCCCTGCCTGAGGATAGGCACTTCTATAAGTGGGCATATTTCTTCTTCACTCATAAATCATGAATTTCTACCCATTTGATATAATTCAATGTCCCCTTTTGAGTTTCCTGCCTGTGTTCGAGACCTGGTCTCGACGGGATCTCTAATAAATGGTTTCGCTTTTGTAGTGTCTCTGCTTACAGTGACAGCCGGATATCGCAGGGGTGAACTAACTTGTTCACTTGCCTCATATTCTGGTAAGGGAGGCGGAGGGGCTGATGCTATTACTAAGTTATTGTCCTCCTTATCTAAAAACATTGCTTTTGAATTATTACTCTTTTGTTCCCTTCGGTTTACTTCCTCAATCCACCTGTGTGCCTGAGGAATTCCTAATTGACGTTGCTTTTTTACCCGACCTTTAGAATCGGTTTTAAGCTGTTTGACAAGTTTGACAAATGAGGATTTTTCTAATTTACCATCAAATTCATACATATTAACCCATTTTGAGTAGTATTTAATATTATCAGCACGCTGTGACTGCATGTATTTCGCATCTTCAGTTAATGGCGGATTTTGGGATCTTTTTGTACAGTTATTACCCATTTTGTTCTACCCTTTTAATCATTACATAACTCCTTATTTTTTAATGTGGTACCACGGATTTTGTTATAGTCTCTTCAGAATGACTGCCTACCTGCTCTGTGACAAGACAGTAATCTTTTTGTCCCTGACTTGTATAAACAAAGTCTTAACAAAATAAATGCAAATCTAGTCCCTGATCTAAAACAGAAAAAAAAGGTAGATTCACCTTACCTGAGCCTTCGTGATTGATCACCTGGTTCGACTAAACCCGTCCTTCAGTCGCAGATCAGAAAGTGGCTGGCCTCTTTTGTACGACAATTCAGTCGGAGGGCTTTTCAACTAAGAAGAACCGATGTGGTTTCTTCCCCGTACGGTTTCAAGCCACCTGGCCTGTCTGATCCGAGGCGAAGTGAGGGTTTCCGGTCCGAAGGACCAATCTGTCAAAGGAAAAAACTTCAAAGACCAATACACGTAAGGTTCAGATAAGGCATATTTATTTACTTGCCGCAAGGAGACAAAAACATGCAAATACAAGGATTTGTCTAACTACTAACAGGAAGTATGCTTATTCTTATACTATTTTACAAGACATGGCCTTCTATGGCTGACGTAATCAAACACAACTTTCAGTATTGTTCTACAGCAGATGTTACTCAGATCTTCTGCTGACATGACTAGATTTGTGAGAAACTTTTGAGAAAAACAACCTGGCCTTGGTGGGCACTAATTCGTTTACAAGCTTCCATTGTACAGTGTTACATTTCAAGGTATTCTTCTAATTCAGATACAAGCAAATGCTGATTGCAGTTCATATTTTCAGAAAGGCTTTGCCCTAATTATCTATGGCTTCTACAGCTGTGTATTTTCTCACAGCACAAACAGAACTTCTTGTCTAAGCTTCATACAAGTAGTATTGTTCTATTCATTATTTTCCTAACATAAGCAGGAGTCATCTGCTTCTCAGTAAATTTCCAAGGCACAAGCAAGATTTTAGCTAATAATACAAGGTCAGAAAGCATTTGCAGTTTGTACAGATTTATGCAGTATGAAATAGAATAAATGTGTTAACCCTTTTCAAGCTCTAAATGCACTAAGCATATTACTAATACACACATTAATACATATTTTTCTGACAGTAAAGATGCATTTATTTGTTAATTATTCAGTTGTATCAAATTGAGCATTCATTTCTCAACTGTAATATGAAAGCATGCATACATTAGTCTGGAGGCCAAAACAACAGTTCACTATTACAGAGTAGTCATAGGTTGTGACTTCAAAATCCACACTTCCCAAATATATAATACTGTTAAGTTTTCATCGATATTGCAATGTAACATCAGAGCTCTAAAGTAGTGGCAACACTGGGCTGTTGTAAACTGTAATCAGATTTATTGGAATGCATATATGTGCAATATATGCACACATCAGGGATTACTTGATGAAAGCTGTAGAATATTGTGCATCTGTTAGGAGCCGGGTAGTCTTCTTAACACGAAACAAGGTATTTGTTAGGAGTTGGTAGTCATAAAAGCAAAGGTAACAGAATAGAGTCAAGTAAGTTTATCAATGCTTTGTATGTCACATATGATGCTACTAATGTTTTCCTTTTTTTTTCTCTTACTCCACCCCTTTTCTATCTTTTTTATTTTATTTTATTTTTTATTTCTAATTTTTTTGTTTTTTTCCCACAGCACAGCAGAGTAGGCCTGTCCCACAGGATTCTTCTGCCTCCACTCCACTGGCTACAGCAACTCTGCCCAGCACATCTGCTGCATGACCTGGTAGCACCCCGTCTGTTGCCCTGTGCTAACTGGTCCCTTAGGTAGTTCTGCACCACAGGATAGTCCAGTGGCTCCCTCCAGGAGCAGTAGCAGAGGTGGTGAGTTTATCACCCACGATGAACTGCCAGGGTTGGTGCATAGGATTGTGCACCACATGGTTGGTGCATGCCTACACTGGATGGAGACACTGCTGTCCATCATTGTATTAAATAACACAAGGAGATGCAGACATTAGACACTGCAGCCATTGGCGCTGTGAGGTGACAGTGATGACATTCCAGTGGGTGATGACTTGATTTTCACTTTCACCTAACTTGATGTAAATGGTTTCATGATGTCCCCAGCAAGCAAGCAGGGGGAAGAAGAAAGTGAGACAAGGGAAGGAATGTGCAGGAAAGGGATTCCTATCACAAAATCGAATAGGCTGAAGAGTGAACGGCTTTAACATTGAAAATGCCATTCATCGATGTGTTTATTATGAGATCGCAGTGTAGATCAGAACATTTGCCCTTTCCTCACTGTTAGGCAATCTCAGAGTTGGTATATATAATTAGTGGGGGGGGGGGTGCAGCCCCCCACAAGAGCAACTTCAAGGAATGGCATTTTTGATGTTTAAGCCGTTCACTCTCCGATCTTTTTGAGCTTGCAATATAGACCCACAGGAAAGCTTTAGGAAATAACCATAGCCATTTCTTCAAGAATAAAACATGAACATATATGCAAAATATTAGCTGAATTTGGACTGTCACCTCCAGAGAGAGAGGAGTAACCACAACACAATCTGTTTTATAGGAAATTGGATTGAATTGAATGTGTCATGAAGACATGTATGCAAAATAGAGAGTTATATATGGGATGATTTTTTTTTTTTTTTTTTGTGCGACAGGTGGCCTTTTTTTTTTCAAGAGAGGAATGTTGGGGAAGGGATGTAGGTGTGTCTAGGTGAGGTAAGTTGAGCAGGTGAGGACGCAATTGCAGACAGACAAGACAAACAAGACAAGAGACATGGACAGTGATGGATACAAGAGGTGGGTGAACACCATGGCTGGGGAGAAGGTGGGAAATCTAGGTCAGGGTGGTTGGCAGTGAGAATCTAGTCCTTACCCAGTGGATTGTCATCACTGTCACCTCACTGCTCCACTGGCTATAGTGCCCAATGTCTGTGTCTCATATGTGTATTCTGAAAGAAGCTGGAGAGCAGGCACTCCATCCGTTATAGAAGTGCACCAACAGTGTGGAGCACAACCATACACACAATCCCTGGCAATTTCTGTTGGGTAATAAACTCACCACCTCCTCCACTGCTCCTGGAGGGAGCCGCATGCCTGTGCTCCAGGGCAGAACTACCTGACGGGCAGGGTAATGCAGGGGCAGCAGAGTGGGTGCTCTCAGGTTGTGCACCAGATGTGCAGGACAGCGATACTGTAGCTGATGGAGTGGGGGCAGGTGGATCCCATGGGGCAGATCTACCCCACTGTGCTGTGGGAAAAAAGCAAAAAATTAAAAAAAAAAAAAAAAAAAAAAAAAGACAGAGAGAAAAGGGTTGTGGTGAAAGAAAAAAATGGAGAACATTACTAACTTCATATGTGACATACAAAACACTGATACAATTATTTGACTCTATTCTGTTACCTTTACTTTTAACACTACAAACTCCTAACAAATGTCTTCATTACTTTTAAGACTACCCAGGTCATAGCAGAGGCACACGGCACACTATAGTGCAGACAGCAGCCACCAATCCTTGATGTGTGCATATATTGCACATAGTTGTGCTCCAATTTTACTGATTAGATTTTACAGTAGGTCATTTTGTCATTTGGATAGAGGTATGAAGTTACATTGCAATAATGATGAAAACCTAACAGTATTGTATATTTGGGAAGTGTGGTTTTTGAACCCACAACCACTGACCACTCTCTAATACTATAGTGTTATTTTGTCTTACAGACTACTGCATGCATACTTTCCTTTTTCAGTTTAGAGATGCATGCTCACTGTTATTTGAAAATATGGCACCATTGCTTTGTGCTACAGACTAAGTACTGCATATTTTTTTTACAGTTGAGATATGCATGCTCAATTTGATACAACTGTATTAAATACCAAGTAAGTGGTCCTTACGTTTTAATGCTACTAAATTACTATATAATTATTATTAAAGTACTATTTAGACAGTACTGTTTGGATGCATACATACCACATGCTTCTCGCATCCTTAACAAATGTGTAGCATGGGACCTGACATTCAAGGCTTGCTCCATAGCAGCTGTGGAAAAAACAGAACAGAGTACCATTATGAATATTAGTCTTGACTATATTCAGCTTTTAACTCTTACAATTACACGTTGAAATTGATACTTACACATCTGAGGGGTGTCTCCTGTACTAAATTCCCTGATATCCAGCTTCCTTCTCCAGAGGTCATCAAAGTGATGTCTGCATTACTCACCAGTGAGGGGGGATACCTGTAGCACTTGTCAAATCCCTGGTAATACTATTCCAGGCTTCAGACTTGTATTCTGAGCCTGAATAGTTCCGCTGCAGCAAATGGGCCCATGCTCCTTAACTAGGAGTCCAGCAAAAACTTTGGACTCCTGGACACCCCATCTCTGCACATGAAAGCATACACCCTCACCAGCAACTCCTGACATGCCTGCCGTAGTTCAAACTCAATGTAGAATTAGCATTTCCCGCCAATTTGAATTTTATATTCTGATGTTTTCCCACCTATTGCATGTCTCATGCTTACTGATTGTGTGAACATTTTTTTTTTTGCACATTTAAAAACATTGCAAGAGGGTGAGCATTGCCTGGCACCATGTTTTTATGATGTTAAGTGATGCACACAGTGGCAAGCACTGCAGTTTCAAGATTATTTGGTATACAGGCACTTGTGTAAATGTGTTAGTCAAATGAACCATGTTTATGGTTCTCCTGCACTTACAGCTATTACCACAAGAAGGTTGAGAAAACAGTTGTGTATGTTGTGCTTCATTGCTATAATCTGCAATCTCACATCAGTAAAACAAAATTTGCACACCCTGTACTGGAACCACGGACCATCTACATTCCACACACACGCTTAACACCTGCTGCCATGGGATTAGTGACATGATACGCCCTGTCTTAGTTATTGTAAAGGATTCGCTGTTACTCGTAGTGCAATACCACTTACTGTGTTTGCACGACAGCCAATATTAATTTATTGCATCCAGTTTATGTTTGTGGCTCTCTGGGTACTGTCTGCAACCTGGGTGGTCCATTCCTGCAGTCTGTGCATTGCTGCACTTTGCATAAACCAGCAGAACACAGCTAAATATGTTTGTGACAAGTGGCGCATCACACAAGCACTGGCCTAAAAAAAAAAAAAAAAAAAGAAGAAAAACAAAAGGGAGACTGTCCATATTTTTGCAGAATGTCCAGATGTTTGCATCATATTTTTGGGCCGTTCCTTGTAAAATGTGTGGTTTACTGGGAAATCACTGAAGATTGAAGTCAATACGTAATGACAGGTATTTCAGTTTTGTACTTCAAATCCTTCTGAAAACACCTGCTAGCACAACTCCTATTATTCTACCTACTTTTTACAGTTAACCAAGCAATATAGTAAATCTGTTTCTGTTTTGGGCCCTTTGTCCCTCCATTAGTTTAGCTTTTGTCCAGATGTCTTGCACTTAAAAGGTTGGGTAGTACGATCCATGTTCAGTCTACAGGTTTCGCGGCCAGCATCACTGGTGCAAGCCTCAAAACCTTGCTTACACATGCCATGCATCGTTAATATTCATTGTGTGATGCCACGTGATAAGCAGTATCACATATGCGAAAACATTCCATGTAGGCTTGGCACGGAACCTACATGGAGTTTATTGAATCACACAGAGAGTGTTGCCTTAAAGAAAAGATTTTTGAGCATGTTGTAGATATTAATAAGAGACATGTTAACAGTGCATTCTCTTATTTGTCCAAACTATAAGAAGTTTACATTTTTTTATAAGAAGTTTGCATTTTTTTATTATCAAAATGAATATCTCTGAAAGAGGAGGTCCTTGGAAATGCAGACTTGAACAATAAGAACATTATGGCAACTCAGACATAAGGCCGTAAAGTTTCCAGTAATCAATGACAATGTTTCCACATCACCATTCTTGAAACTAAAATATTTATAATATTAGCTATAGACAGGTGTATTTGTATACAATAGTACACACACAATATCATTTGTTTTATCATTTTAAATTTTTGTGCATGCTGATTTTTGCCTGTTAATTTTGATTTGCTATTACTGACAAGAGTGTAGATAGGCTTACTCTTTGTACTCTATAGAGTACATTCTTTATCTGCATTACTCAGAAACATTGTAGCTTTTTAATGCTATATTACAGCTACATTTGTCTAAAGTAATGTCTCTAACAACAGGTATATAACTTGCTTAGAGAGAGAATTGCTAAGCTAAAAAAATATCTTAAATAGTTTAAGAAGGAAACACTGAAAACAATGTGTATATTTAATAACTGCTAGGGGGCAATATTTTGAAAAATGTGCCCATTGTTTTAAATGCCAGCTGGGTTGTGATGCAGTAAAAAGAGTATGTGAGTACAAAATGGATTTTTTTTTGGCTACAACCCTGCTGATCAGATGATTGAATCTTAGTTTTTAAAGTGAGATTAAGAATGCTTTTAACACATTTGATAAAGTCCACTTGCTGCTTCGGGATGAAAGCTTTCAGCTGTTTTTGGAATAAAACACATTTTCTTGTGAAAACAAGTGGAGGAGTTCCTTTAGTTCTTGGTCTTTGAGGTTTAGGCAAATTAATCTTTAGAACCTCGGCATATGATGGATTATGTGTATTGTGATGACCTTAGTAAGGTGTGGTTTGTGTTGTACTGCTGATGATTTTGGTGTCTGAGTTTACTGTGTGTGTGTGTGTGTGTGTGTGTGTGTGTGTGTGTGTGTGTGTGTGTGTGTGTGTGTGGGCTTGCACGCGTGTGAGTGTGTGTGTGTGTGTGCGTGCGTGCGTGTGTGTGTGTGTGTGTGTGTGTGTGTGTGTGTGTGTGTGTGTGTGTGTGTGTGTGTGTCTGTGCACGCGTGTGTGCTTGTGTGTGCAGAAGCATAGCTGGTTCAGTTTGTGCCCTGGGACAGTACTATGAACCAACACCCCAGCTCCCCAGCTCTTCAAGTGAAGAGCCAAAAAAAAAAAATAAATAAAAAGCACTTCACTGTGATAAGCTGAACTGACCAGCTTATTACAGTTAGAGCTAGAATACCCCCCAGCAAAAAAAAAAAAATAGTCATTTCTTCTTCTTGCACACCAGCCAGAAGGCCAGATACATGACCACCCTCTTTCTCTTACACCAGTCATTCAGATCCCATTTATGTGTGCCCCCTTGACACTGCTTTAACATATTTTATTAAAAAAGGTATTTATTCTTTTGCACTGTAGCAAACTGTTTGCTGCAGTTTATACCTATCTGCACAAAGCATTTCAGCACTCATGTTTTAGTTAAAAAAAGAAAGAAAAAAAAAACTTTTATTTTTAAACTCTAGCTAACTGCTACAGTTTATACCCTGCTCATATTTTTAGCACCTGTGTCACCTATCCACACCCATCTGCTGCACTTCTATTACATGTGAAGCCCCACCATCATCTACACATACCTGTAGACCGCTGTATGTTACCTACCCTAGCTGTAGACATGCACAGATATACCCCTTACCTTGCTTTCCTTGGGTACAATTGGAGAATACCACTGCTGTGCCGTATGTGTGGCCTTCCTTCCCTCCTAGCTGTCTCCAGCTGTGTCCAATTGAGTATTGCCAAACCAAGCTACCCTGTGTTAAAGCTAGTCTATACAACCCAGGCATTACTTTCCTACAACTATGGTTCCCTTTCTTCTTAGGTATAGATGCGTCCCCCAAAGGGACAAGAACCAGAAATTATGAGTCATTCCTAGTATCCCTGTATGGACATGATAAGGGCATGAGTGTCATAATAGGTATACTGGGCACAGGTTCTGGAAATATTCAAACTTTGTGTGTCTCACAGGGAGACCAGAGTGGTTTGTACCCAAAACACATGCTATACAAGAACTCTGCAGAAACACACACTAAGGAGCACATACACTGACTACTACATATGGTCTCTTCAGGTGCACTCAATGCTGAGAATCACAGGACCCCCAGCACAAGCATGTGTATGCTATTTGCCTATATGTGTCCACCTTCCTGTTGTATGCACATGACAGACTACTGGTACAGTGACTGGTATGGAGGATGGGCCAAGGCAGCAGACTAAAGTCAGCATCTATGCAGGATCTGATGGTGATGCTGACACAGAACAACTCACAGTCAGAAGATACACTGACATTGATTGCCTCCTTCATGTGGCCCTACACCCATTTCCCAGGTTAAACTTTAGCCTCACCCACACCTGCTCTACAGGATGCATAACATTAGCACTCTTCATACCTATCAAAGGGCTTCCAGGAGTACTGACACCACTCTCCCCAAAGCTGTGATGGTGGAACAGTGCACTGCCTCAAACATGCAAATACCTACTGTACTGCAATCTGATGGGGGTTCCTGGTGCCTTCCAAAGTCACTATCACAACCAGATATGTGGGCAGCTCTTGGGCATCAATTAGCAGGTGTGAGTGCAGTCTGCAAATACTTTTGCTGACTTAGAGATGATTGGTGTGGTGTTTGGGCTCTGTGTGGATGTGACCTAGCAGTTCCAACACCTCCAGGAGGCAAAGGAGTCTAGAGATGATTCTGCGAAAGGCCTTATGGTAACCCTGATGGCACATGAGCTGTCACACCCACCTCCTGTAAAGGATAGCAAATTCCATCATTCTACCCATGATTGTTGGCTCTGGTATTGGGTGTGTCCATACCTGGGGATACTCACAGGGAGGTCATCACAGCGAACAGACTGTGCACCTATGGCTGATCACTTACCACAATACACCATCCCATTTTAAGGCTGACCCTAACACAGATGCACCAGGGGTGAGGAACCTCATCACTGATCCACCATGGGGTCACATTCCAACAGTACTACAACATCAGTGTCCAGGGGACCGTGGCTGCAGTACATGGTAAGACAGATAGATGCTCCCCCACCAGGTCCACAAAGGAAATCATGTATGATGCTGATTTTCCTCCTTCCCATGACCACTGTCTCTGTCTGTATTGACCAATACTCTTCCATCCCTAGATTGTCTAGAGAGTAATTTGCCCTTATGTCCTTTGGCACCTGTGCAAATGATGATGGCTGTGACACACACACCTTCCATCCTTTCTTTTGCATGTATAAGTGGAGGCATCTGATGCACAGTATGACTTAACTGTACACTGCCCAGCATAACCTTTACATACAACTGCATGTATCATTTTGTTCTGTGTGCCACTGCACTGCCATTGTATTTATAATCAGGGTCTGTAGAGGTGGACTACATGCTACCCCTTCATCTGCTTTGCAATATGCTGTGCTTGGTGCTGCCTAGCAGGCTGATACTTCTGCTGTTTGGTGTCTGTCAATATCACTCTCATCAGTGCTGAAGAATGTTGTGCTTGAGTCTGTGACAGGACTTGATGCTGAGGGTTTGGAGGCTACTAGGATCACTCACTGTGCTGCTTGCTTCCTCATTATCATATTATTTAAAACACAGTATGCTATACTGATCTTGTAGGCTAATGCTAGGAGCTTACTGTACTGCCTACCCCATTCCCAAATGGAGCTGAGCTTTAGCAAGCCAGTCACTCCACTGTGTTTCTGGTTTGTGTATGATCAGTTTTGTATTGGTATTTGGTCATCTGTTGTGGAATTCATATGGGCATCACCATCCAGGGCTCCAGTGGGGTATCCTAAAGGGTCTACTTGAGATTACTGAAATCTCAGTAGATCAACAGACATGAAACAACAAGCCAAAAAGCTCAATGTGTCAGATGACTGACACGTCAGAATGCTGACTTCCAAATGGTCAACAGTCCATCTTCAATGGAACAGTTAATCTGCTCTTGTGGATGTTGTAGTGCAATCTCGGAATTGGTATATTTAAGTTACGGGGGGTATGGGGGGTACAGCAGGGTGGAGCTCCCCTGCAAGAATGCGAAATGTGAAGGTAAGTGTTTTAGATTTTTTATTTGTAGTGTATGTTTTGTTATAGTAATAAGGGTTTAGTTTAATGTAGATGGTGGGCAGTGTGTAAGTGAGGGGAACTAGGTAGTTTTATGTCAAGTGTTGTGTTTATTATTTTTGTATGTTATTTATGTGTGTTGTTGTGTGCATGTTTTATGGAGGTGTGTTGGGGTTTTGACATGTTAGTATCGTGTGTGTCGGGTATGTGCTGTGTCGGTGTTGTGCACTGTCGGTGTTGTCAGCTCGTGTTTTGCATGTCAGTTATGTGGGATGTTGGGTAAGTGAAGTAGACCTATCCTGAATCACCTGCAGTACAGTAGGAACATTTAGGGAGAGTGTGAGACATGTACACGTACTGTCTGTGGCAGGAGACGTGTACACACACTGTCTGTGGCAGTTGACATGTGTGTCTACCAATGTACCTGCATGCATCTACTAGGTGGCTCTGTGAAATGATCCTGTCCAACTTGTGGGAATCATGGACTCGGACAGGATGCTGTGCAGACACATTGGTTATGAGCCACTGGACTTTGCTCACTAGCACACTAGCAGACACATTTTAAGAGGAGACCTGTTCTGGGGTGTGAGTCATGCTGCTTCATACCATAGAAACTGCACACTACCTAGTTTGTATCTACGTATACCTGTGCCATATTCAGTATACATATCTTAAGGTACATGCTGACTATCATGCAGCTAATGGGATATAATTACAGGAGTGTATATATTGTAGAATAAGGATAGTTTGTTCCTTTACATATATCAGTCTATGAGGGTCATACAACATAGCAATGGATGGTCTCATTAATGCGATTAAAGAAAGGAAAAGAAAGGCAATAGGAGGTGTATCCCTATGACAGAAGGGACCTGACTCTTAGGAGGAGAAACCAATTAATTACTACCTGAGAAGAAGGTGAAGCTATTTTGTTGTTCCTTGTTGCTGGAATTGGGAAGATACCTACTCTCTTATCTGCATATCTCTGTAAGTACTGTTTTGTTTTTGCTACATACTCGGCCACAGTCCTGTTTAGAAAGGAACACTCCAACTAAGTTTAAAAGTATTATCTACCATGAAAAAAGACCACCTGAAGAGGAAATTAATTTATGTTGGACTGCAGACTGACTTATTTAATAAATGCTTTCCTTTTCTGTACCTTGTTTACTTCTCAATAAATGCGATCTTTTTAAAGTCAGAAGCTGACTCCAGGAACTGCTTGTTTTGTCACAGACCACCCCACACACTACAGTGCATTTTGCTCTTGTCTCTTACCTTATAGTTATCACAGTCCCTGATGTGCTCTTTCACTTTAAGCATGAGCAGAATGTTACACAAACCAGGGCACCTTCCACAGGAGGCAGAAGAGGCTCATGGCCTGCCCTACCCCGTCAAGGGTGACATGTTACATTTCATTCACTTGTCAGGATACATTCATTAAGGACAGCCTTCCAATGTTGTTTGTTCTCTGCAGATCTTGATGCCAGCACCTTGCTACATCCTACCCCTCTCAAGGTTGTGGCTTAGGTTCATGAGGCTGACAAGGTTAGGACTACCTCAGTGGAGGGGGGAGGGATCTGGCTCTTCACTGGCAGTTAGCCCCACCTTCATTGCTTGAGGTGGCCCAGCCATAAGGTGGTGGAGGCAGGGGAGTGAGCAGTGGACAAATATATGTCCCAAATGGACAACCTCCTGAACGAATAACATACTCACTCAAAAGGACAGCCCCTATCAGTGGGGAGGGTGTGTTCTATTCCACCAGCCACCTTGTAGCATCACATGGTAGCAGTTCCATTTAACACTCCTTCTGGACTGGGATGGGAATAACATGGCAGATTCCCATTCCCCAGATGTGTGTTTGTTTGAGCATACATGTAAACACAGACATACATATATGATCATATGGGTCCCCATAACATTTAAACCAAAGTTACACCCATGGATGAAAAGCTAGTAAATCCTCTTCTTTCGATTAGTCATTTTATTCTGTGAGAAAGGAATCCCTTCTAATGATGCTTGACAAATTGAAAAACCTCAGGCTTTGAAAATCATGATCTGCTATCATGTCTGAATCTGAAGCTCATGCTCTGGTATCATGTCTGAAGCTCCTTCTGCTCATGATGCCAAAATGGTGAAGGATATTTCAGTGCTTTCCCTTTCATTTCCTGGTATAGATGATGTTGTGGAGCTAAATCACTTTCAGTTAACAGGGATGCCTAGTTTTAGTTTTCAGGTAAGTTGCAGTCCTCCAATCAGGCAGCAAAGTCCCTCAGTTATTGGGTTTATTTCCTCTTCTCATGTGACTAGGATACATTCAAATTCAGCCTATGCTCAGTGACAGTTTCTGGTTGCAAATTTAATAAAGACTTTTGTTATACCTTTCAAGTCTGTAAAAGGTTGCAGCAGACACTGTATAACTCCTAGAACCTAACCTAGAGTCATGGTGCACCAAGATGGTGGGATAATCCTTTTAACTGTACACTCATGGGGTACGTCTCACCACTTACTGTACACTCATGGGATATGTCTCACTACTTACTGTACACTCATGGGGTACGTCTCACTACTTACTGTACACTCATGGGGTACGTCTCACTACTTACTCATTGACTAATTGTCCTCAGCATAGAAGGAAAGAGCAGGAACTTTTAACACCCTTAACCATCTGCATCAAGTAGGCAGTTGTTTTTCATGCATCATGCTTCTTTGATGTGAGGCTGTTTTATTTCCTTCTCCTTTTGTTTTATGTAGTCCCATAACAAACACACCACATTTTATAAAACAAATGCAGCAAGGGCTACAAGAGCATCAAATGTCTGCTCACATTCAAGCCATTATATTCAGTTTCAGTTTATAAACTTCAATGGAACTTATATTTGCCTGTATCCTGAAAGTCATACCTAATTTTCCATATCCCAGTCCTAAATATGAACAGAATATATAAATCCACAAGATCAGGAACTAACAAAGGTAGGCAGCTGCAAATCCAGTTCTTCTTTATTACAGTAAATAAAAAGTGAATTCTTCTGTCCTTCACTACCTCCCCTACAGTGCTTTCCGGGGGATTACTAGTTAAGTATGGATACTGCTTTTCAAAACTAATCACTTAATAAGTTAGTTAATCCACTATGTGAATGAAATATAATTATAAGATACTTAACCAAGGGACACAAAAATAAGTTAAAGCCATATATTTACTAAATAGGTCAGGTCCTTTGAAGAACTGATTGGGTACAATTGACTGCCTCCTTTTGTTCCTCTTATGATAGACTTATAAAACTAGTACAATCCTTTGATTAGGTAGTCATGGTAGCAAACCAAAATGGGCTGTAGATGTGATGTACTTCAATTACAGCAAAACATTTGACACACTACCACAAAATGATTGGACAAACCGGACAGTCTTGGAGCAGGTTGTGAGGAGATAGCAGGGTCAATAAATTGCATTGAAATGCATGAGCCCTAAACATGATGACTATTTACTGTGAAACCGATCATCTCAATCACATTTATTATCTATATACATATACTCAAGAAGACTAAGAATTTCTGCAAATAAGCAACAATTAAAAATAACGCTTTGAAAAAGGGGAATCCCATACACTTCCCACATCATCCTTTATTATGTAGTCCCACTCTAAGGTTTCTCTTCCTCAAAGAAGGAGTGCTCTTTCTTAAAGCATGGAAACAATGACCACTGTTTTGCTGCTACCCATCAATCTTAGAGGAAAATATTAACACCAACATTTGAAGCCTAAACAAACTGCTGCAATAAGTATAGATCACCTGTGTAACAAACAAACAGCTCCTCTCCACCTGTGCAACAAACAGCACCTCTCCACCTGTGCAACAAACAAACAGCACCTCTCCACCTGCGCAACAAACAAACAGCACCTCTCCACCTGTGCAACAAACAGCACCTCACACCTCTGCAACAAACAAACAGCACCTCACTTCCTATGCAACAAACAAACAGCACCTCTCCACCTGTGCAACAAACAACACCTCTCCACCTGTGCAACAAACAGCACCTCACACCTCTGCAACAAACAGCACCTCTCTTCCTGTCCAACAAACAAACAGCACCTCTACACCTATGTAACAAACAACACCTCTCCACCTGTGCAACAAAAAACATCACCTCTCCTCCTGTGCAACAAACAAACAGCACCTCTCCATCTCTGCAACAAACAGCACCTCTCCTCCTGTGCAACAAACAAAAAGCACTTCTCCACCTGTGTAACAAAAAAAACACCTCCCACCTGTGTAACAAACAAACAGCACCTCCCCACCTGTGCAACAAACAAACAGCACCTCTACACCTGTTTAACAAACAGCACCTCTGGATGACGTATTTGAAGAAGTAGCAAAATGAGAAAATATAGCTCTAGCAAGTCAAGATAAACTATAGTAGCATGGATACAACTATTATTGGAAAAAAGGACAGAGATAGTTGTAGGGTCCAATGGATCACCCAAAGGAAAGGATAGCTATATGTGGGGTACTGCTAAACTCTGCATGGAGGGTTAGAACTAGTCCTTTTTAATGTTTATATAAGTGACATGCACAGAGCTCTAGAAAGAAAACTACACATTTCAGTTGATAACACAAAGATCAAGTTTGAAACATAAATAGGTACAGAAAATGCTTAGCAAGATAAGAGGAATAATCCAAATATGTCAGTTTAAATTAATTGCAAAAAATTCAAAAGTAAAGCATTTTTAAGTTAGTAAACTGCAAAATGAGTATACATCTGGTGCTGGTGCAGTAACAGCCACAAAAGTGGAAAGGGCCTTGGAGTTAATATAAGCATGGGAAAAGAATTGGACAGGTGGTATGTACTGGAAGAGATGTTACCCACAATAAATAAGAACTCATCATTCCTCTATAAAGTACAATTCCATGTGAAGTATTCTCTCATTTTTGGAGGTTTCACTTTTTAGCAAGCACAGGAGACAGGAGACAGGCAGTACAAAGCAGGGCAGCAACAATGGTTTCTGCTTTTTTCTCAGTGGACATATAAAGAAAGTCTTCAAGTGCATAGTACATATAGTCGTGAAAAATGGAGTATTAACATTTAAGCACCTCAAGGGACTCTAGAAGTCCAGGTAAATGTGTATTCTTTCAAAAAAGATATCTATGAGAACAAACAGATATGCTTATAATATTCAAGTGGAAAGCTTATTTATTCACTTACGTACTTATTTACATTCTTATTATTTACTTTTTCTTTTGTTGATTGGGTTAGACACACTAGGCTAGTGGCCTCTTTTCAGGGCAGGCCCAAGGTGGTATTTGTATTACCAGGAAAGCCGGAAACTTCCCCTACTGTCTTGGATAGGTGCAGTGGGATCTTTTAAATCCACCTGAGCTACCATCAACTCAAACAGATAGGACCATGGTGTAAAGTTTCATCTGAACAGCAAATGGAAAAGGTGATGAATAAATTGAGCAGCTTTCCCAAAAATGCATTAAAACTGGCAGAATTCAAGAATGCATGTAAGATACATAAGGTAATTCTTATACTACGAGGTACAAGGAAACGTAAAGAACAAAGCTGTTGTTAAGTAGAACCTACAGCTTATGCAGGAAGCAGGGAAAAGGGAAAACAACTTAGTCCAAGTACTTCTTTATCTGCTGTCAAAATCTGTGTTTTTAATTTGCTGAGAACTCACCTGATCTGTGCTGCTGTGCCCAGCCATCAAAGTCTAAATAAATTCATAGGCAGACTCTCAAAAATACCATCTGTCTGTAGTGTACCACAGTGTGGCAGAAAATCCTGCACAAATCATAACAAGATAACAGATGGTAAAGTATTCTCAAGCAATGCACTCCAGTTGGATAACAGGTACAGAGTGATTACTAATACAGAATCTGTCTAAATGTGATGAGTAGTGGTTGACAGATTTCCATGCATGATACTTGCCTGTTCCTTGAAATAAATATTAGCTACAGAGCATAATTTAATGCTAGACAGAATATTCCATTGTCTTCTTATAATTCTATATTAATTAATATTCCTGAATACCCACATTAATTAATGATCCATCTTTCTATTTTTTCATTCTCAGTACACTCCTCACTGATGCAATGCAGACAAACTCCTGCTGTAACCTAAGTAATGTAACAAATTATGTACTGCTTCTAAACTATTTCAGAAAGCCGTGTTCAAAATGTGAAAAAGCTTCCTAAGGCCTGCATAGTCCTAACAATACAGTTCCAATATAATGAAAACGCACTTTGTATTTGATTTCTCTCGACTGTCATTCAATGAAAAGGTGCAGCTTTAGTAATCAGTTTGTGGCACATGTCACCATTATAAAGACGTCTATCAAAAAACCCTGGTGTTGAAGATGCTTTCAAGGAATAGACAGCCCACTACCTACTTTCAACACCCCCATCCCTGTCATTTCTGATGCCAGTTAACCACCTACATGAGAATGTGATTGACATGGTGACTCATGTCTCAAAGAATTTAACTAATTTTCAGGTACTGATGTTATAGTTACATTTGCTGAGTTTTCTGAAAGAAACTACAAATGAAATGCATTAATACATCATGATTCAAGAAATGGGAGGTTTGCAGTCAGTCAAATCTGCTGTCCTACAGGAGCCAAGATGTCAAAACTGCTGTCAGGCTGTGTATTAAACATACTGTGACTGTCAGTTAATTGCACTTTTCATTTTATTTTATTGTCTTTATTCTTATTTATTTATTTATATGTAAACTTATCTGCATGTGGCATAACTTTTGACATAATTTAACCTTTTTTTAATATGTAACTCTCATTATTATACTTAGGATCCTAGGAAGGTACTAGGCTTTTGGCCCTGAGGCCCTTATAAGCCTAGCCAAGAGTTTAGCCCATGTTTAGGAAAATCAGCACCTGATGCCCCTGTCCAGCAGGGACACGGGTGGAATCCCAGGGATGCATTTTCTATTTCCCATCCAGTTATCCAGATTGTGCTTAAAAAGGGGTAAAGAGGTACTCTGCTTGATGTGGAGAGGGAGTCTATTCCACAGATGGGGGAGTCTCTGGGACACAAGTCTGTCCCACCAGCAAGTCCTATTGATGTCACAAGCCAGGTTGAGGCCACACATGTGGGTTACTCGAGTGGAGCTTGACTTGCGGATATGCAGCAGTCCCATCAAGGTGGGGTCTGAGATTGCCTTGTATGCCAGACAGAGGTCACCTCTGAGGAGGCTGTATGAAACTAAGTAGAGGGATAAGACTTTTAGCCTATCTGTGTATGGTAGATGTTTGAGGTCCTGGATTCTTCTGGTGAGGAACTTCTGTGGTCTCTCCAGCTGTTGCATGCGCTTTGCGAGGTACATGCTGAATGGGATATTGTACTCAGTAATGGGCCTTATAAGGGAAGAATACAGGGCTGTTATGATCTCCTTGTCCCTGGATGAGATACCCTTACTTATGAGGTGGGCCATGTAGTAAGCTTTCTGTACAACGGAAGCAACATAGTGGCCAAAATCAGGTTGCTATCAGTTTGGGTGCCCAAATCCCTCACAACTGATTGCGTGCTTAGGACATTGTTATTAATGTGATAATTTGTGGGGACATCACTCTCCCCAAAGGGAATGATGATGCATTGTTTGGTATTTAGCTTGAGGCCATGTTTCTGGCGCCAGTCATTTGTTTGGGTGAGACCATCTTGTATGATGCCCACGTCACTAGGGGAATTGATGACAGCACCCAGCTTGCAGTCATCTGCAAACTTGGTCAACCATAGCCCACTGGTTTTGGCCTGCACCTCAGAAAAGTATATCCTAGGTTTAGCATGTAAAAGTTTTTAAATTTATGCATGGCTACTTGCTAAGTACAAGTAGCCATGTATTCCGTCTCTATGATATGCAGTAAGTAATCAAAACAGGTGAGATTGAAAAAAATTCTAGTCCTTTTACTCCAGACCAATTCATGTAGTGTTGAGCACATTGGAATAATTCCTACCAATTCAGTGCCATACATTAAGAATCGTGGCCTAGTGGCTTTAATGCAGTGTGCTGCAAACAGCTTGAATACTACAAAATGTTAAACAAGATACTCACTTTGCCAGATATTTGCTACTGAGTTAACCTTTTAAAAGAAGTGCTTGTCTCTTGTATGTTACTGAGGTATTAAATCAAAGTAATAAAACAAAATGAAAATAAAATTAAATAATTAGACTTATTAATGATCACAGATTATATCAATATTTGTAACACAGGCAGGAAAAATAAGTTGCTATGCTTCAATAAAGCATTACACAGTGGCTTGTATTTTACCAGACTTTGATGGTATACATGTAGCTGTACCCCCAGAAGACATTGAATATTTTGTATTATACAATTCCTCTTTACTAATATTCTAAAATGTGCATGCTGATTGGCCAGTCCAACCAGCGTGCCTATTGTAAATCCCACAATATACCAACGGAAAAAGATCTGGTCGCCCGGACTTTTTTCCGTTGGTATAAACTGCCCCAAAATATTTTTTTTTTTTTTTTTTTTTTTTTTTTTTTACAATAAAAAAAAAGAGAGAGAGAGAAAACAGAGCAATGGAGACTTTCTTTTCTCTGTTGCTTCCGTTTCAAAGCCTTGATGTACTGGGTATTTGTGGGAACACAAGTCCTATACACATGCACAGTACATCAAAAAGCAGAATCAGTATACCACAACCGGCATAAGAACAGCAATCTAACATTATACAAAGACATTATTTAAGAAAACTATTTTTTTTCTTAAATAATGTCATTGTATAATAGCAATAACTGACTCCGTGGTTGTGGTATATTGAAGATTTACCCACGGTTGCCTTTGTTTAATCACTTGGGCTTCACCCTCGTGATTAAACCACACCAACCGTGGGTAAATCTTCAATATACAATAACACATCGTCGATTATTGCTTAAATATACAACATCTACTCTATAATGGGAATTGGATCCCTCATGAATATTTTACAATAAGTTGTGCAATAATGTTGTTGGAGCTGAGCTTTGATCACTATTCAAGGACTACCTTCCAGTGGCAACAAGAGTGAAACTGCATGTCAGTTCACATACATAAAGTAAGACTACACCGCTAACAATGGGTAATGCCTTCCATGTAAATTGTTATAAAAACAAATGACTTAAATCTTGTCAGGTAGCTGTGCATTACATAACTACTGCATAGTGTGTAGCCACACTGATACTGAGCTAAAACAGATAATAAGCAAATAATTCTTGTTGCCTGAACTGTCCTTTTCAGTTTTTGTCTTGAAGTTCAGTTTGATTTGTTTACAACTGTAGTTGGTCCCATTGTATAGTGAAAAAGCATTAGCTAGGCTTTACAGATAAGCATATGTCAGAATAGACAATGAAATATATCCTTAAACATCACACTTTTTATGTATATAAATGCATAAGAAACTATGTATTATTATTGTGGACTGTTCCTATACTGTTACATGGAAATTATCTCAGTTTATCTGTCTGGCTTTAGTTAACATGGACATGTTCCCTGTTTGTCTTGGCAATTACAGAACACAGACAGTACATTTGTTATATGTGTGCATTGAATGTTAGAAAGGTTATAATCAGCATATAAAACTATAAGTAATGGGTCACTCTGTCCTTCCTTTTTTTTATGTAACTAACCTTCCTCTCACTTTGCAACCCCACTCTCCATACCCACTATCCTTTCTCTTTCTGTATTTTATCCCAGCTCCCCTTCCTACTCCTTGCACCTCCTTTTACTCATCAGCATCTATCTTATACCATTCTTACCAGGCCTGCACCCTTATATTACATACTTAACTACATCCCTTTTCTAACTTTATTCCTGTACTCTTTCTTTCTCCCCTACTAATACTTTTTACAATCTGACTACTAATACTGTCATTTTTCACATTATTTTTTCTCACTAAAGCTTCCACTATGTTGTTGTTGTTGTTGTTGTCTTTCGGGTTTTCCCATTAAGGGGTCGCCACAGTGGAACTCCGGTCCGCTAATGATTGGCAGTAGATTTTTATGAAACGCCGAGGTGCCAACTCGACACCCAACCTTCAACGAAGGCACACCCATTTACGCACACATCTTTTGAACACTACCCAACCGCAGGGAGGACATGCAGACTCCATACAGAAGGCACTCCCAAGCCCAGCCGAGAATCGAATGGGAGAACTTCTTGCTGTGAGGTAACAATGCTACCACCGTACCACCGTGGCATCTACTAAAGCTAAAGCTTCCACTAGACAAAGCCTAAATAATCCTTGCCACCTTTCTTATTACAAAAAAACTCTTTCAGACTTTGTTTCTATTATACCAAACAAGTCTGTTTACATGTACAAAAACTACAGTATAACAGAAGCATATACATCTCAAGCAGTCATGAAAAAGTCTGTACAAAATGGACCCTGTGTGCCCCTTTCAGATGTAAAGCTTGTATCCTCATTCCACTTCACTTTGTAAATGAGAATATTCTATGTGCTTTATAAATCTTGGCATCTTTCTTATCACTATATAAATTGGAATATCCTTCTGTAATTCAGGAATTTTATGTACCTCTATTATTACACAGTAGTTTACCTCCAGCAAACTCTACTCCACTAATGCAATTCAATGTCTGTTTACATCAATGAGATCTATGGTACAATATAAACCTAACACCTCAGACATTCTTGTAAAAGTCTGCAAAAATTGGGCAATATGTGCACAAATTAGTTGTTTACTTTGTATCTTTCTCTTGTTACTACATAAATGAGAATATTTTATGCATTATCTTCTTTCATGTTATCAATATTGTTTACTGTACCACTATTGTTAAAAAATTTATTATTAAATATTATCTGTATTTTTGGAGCTTTTCTCCATGGGCCTCCGCTGAAAATGGGATGTTCATCATGTTTCAGTGTTGCAGTCATTACACTTGGGTTACTGTACCACTATTGTTAAAAAATTTATTATTAAATATTATCTGTATTTTTGGAGCTTTTCTCCATGGGCCTCCGCTGAAAATGGGTTTCCTACCCAGTCGGACAAATGTCAAAATAAATAAAATAAATAAATAAATATGTACATTTCTCTCTACAATTGCGTGGAGAAGGGAAGTCGAACTACACTTACTTGTACAATCAGAAAGAGAGAGAAAAATGTTCACAAAAAAAGTGGCAGTCTGATATATTTTACCTCCAATATTTACTGTATGTCTGGTTTGGACAGGGATATGTGGAAAGCATTTGCATTAGATTATACAATGGTTGCGTAATGCAGTAGGGCTATGCATTGATACCCATTTCTGTACTCACACTTACTTAGGGGCAACAGCAGAGTCCTTAGAGGCAGCATATTTTCCCATTAAGTACATTAAGTCCACAACATCAAAAAGCAGCTCTGGAAGGCTCGTGTACCTCACAATCTTCAGACAACTTGGATAAAATATTGTGCAGAGGATGCAATGTTACACAACAAGGATTACATTGCAGGAGACAGCAAGTGGCAATCATGAAATACTATGCTGCTCAGTACTTTTACTTATTTTATTTATTATTTATTTTATTTTGCATTTGATAATCAGGAACGTCCATCTGGGCAAACAGTCCTTTTTCAGCGGAGGCCTGGGGAGAAAAGCTCCACATTTAAATACAATATTAGTACAACAAGAACAATGACTACATGTATGAAAAAGTTACATAAGAAAAGATACACAAAACTCATACATTGTATACAATCTGGAAGACAAGCCCACCAGTATAGAGCAAAATAAGTTAGTAATAGTCATGGTATACACTATCATCTGTGGTTAACACTGCCGAAGGGACTAAAGAGTAGATGAAGTAGGAATTTGCATTCTTAAGCCACATGTTACCCTGGAGTGGAACAGGGGCACAGCCAGTTGCTAGTCAGGTGGGCCTTTAGAGCTCTTTTAAATTCAGTTGTAGAGGCTTTGTTTGATAAGCTGGTGGGTAGGGAATTCCATATTCTGGCTATATAGGAGAAGTACAGGAATTTGCCTGCAGAGTTAGAGACCTTAGAGACTTCTAATAGATGTTTGTTATTGGAGCGTAGAACTCTTTTTCCAGTGTATGGGTGGAGTAGTTTATTTAGGATGGGTTATTTTCAGGATGATGTAGAATCTTATAGGATAGTGTTAGCTGGTTATACAGTAAGAGATGGGGGAAATCCAGCCATTGTAGTTGTTTTAGGGCTATACAATGATGTGACCTATAGGGTAAACTGGTGCCAAACCTGGCAACTTTATTGTAGCATGCTTCTAGTTTAGTGCTGTCTGTTTTTCTTAGATTAGTGAGAATAGGAGAGGCATATGTGAGTGTTGAGAGAAAGTGTGTACTTGCTATTGTTTCTTTGGTTGTTTTTGTCAGAAAGGGTTTGTTCCTGTATCGGACCCCGATTTTATTGTGGACGTTTTTATGGTATGGGCAATGTGAATGTCATATATCAAGTTATAGTCTATCTCTATTCCTAGTAGTTTGGTGTGATTAACAGGTGAGATAACGGTGTTACTTTTGGATACTATGTTGAAGGGAAGAGAAGGAGGTTTGAATTTTGAAGGACTGAATAGTAGTAATTTTGTTTTATTAGGGGTTCAGAATTAGCTGGTGATCATATAACCAAGATTCAACAGATAGGAAAGATGCTTGTGTGAGTGTGTGCAATTCTTGGATGGAAGAGGCATTACATGTTAGTGTGGAATCATCTGGATATTGTATGACTGCAGCATGAGGTGTAGAGGTGTGGAGGTTACTGGTAAAGAGAGTGCAAAGTAGTGGTCCAAGGATGGAGCCTTGGGGAACCCCTAGTGTTACTGGGAGTAGTGGGGAAATGTTGGTGTGCCACTGAACTGCCTGTTGCCAGCCTGAAAGATAGTTTTGGAGCCAAGTAATAGTGAACTCTGATAGGTTTAGAGTAGAAGTGACATTGATAAGTTTATTATGTGCTACTGTATCAAATACCTTTGAGAGGTCTAGAAAAAGGGCTGATACAAACTTACCATTGCTTCTATGTTTATTTACAGTTTCTGTAAATGACAAGAGGGCAGTAGAGGCACTGTGAGAGGGACAAAATCCATGTTGTGTGTTAGTAAGTAGGTTGTAGTTGTTGAGGTGGTCCATATTTTTCCTGTGTATACATCTTTCCAGAATTTGGGAGAAAGGTGAGAGGATAGCAATGGAGCAATAGTTTGAGAGTTCCATTGAGGTACCACCTTTGGGGGGGGGGGTTATATTAGAAAGTTTCCAGATATCAAGAATAGATTTTCTAGTTATAGATTGGTTAATGAGAACTGTAACAGGATAAGCTATGACCTCAGCAGCTTGTTTCAGAAAGTCTGCTGGAAGTTTATTTGCTGCTAATGTAGTGGGTTTCAATTTCATTAGCAGTTTTTTTATTGTATCCACATTTACAGGTTGCAGAGAAAAAGAGTTGCTATTACTGTCTGTATTATAAGAAGTAGTGAGGGTGCAAGAAGGTTGAGGTTTGGTTAGGACTAGAATAAATTCAGTGAAATGCCTGTTAAACTGAGTAGCTATGTTATTGCTAGTGTTTGTAGTAGCAGGGGGAGGAGTTATAGCTTTACCAGGTAATAGAATGTTGTTTATGGCCAACCAGAATTTTTGAGGATTGTTTAGATGTTTTTTCTGTATGTCATGATAGTAGAGGATTTTGTCTAGTCTGACTGCTTTTTTGGCTTTGTTTCTGAGTTTCAGGTAAGATGTTTTGAGAGCTTGAGAGCCATATCTATGCCAGTCAGTCCATGTTTTATCACAATGTTTCATTAGGGACCTAGTTTCTTTGGTAAGCCAGGGAGCATAGTTAGATTTGACCCTTATTGTTCTAGCTGGGGCAAATGAGTTTAGGATATTCAAGGAGACAGTGTTAAAATAATGGACAGCATCATTAAGTTAGAGGGTTTTGAGTGGTTCCTATATGCAAGTTTTTAGGGCTGAAATAAACTGGTTAGGATTAAAATTTGTTTTGTTTCTTATCAGGCAGTAGGTAGTTGGTTTGGCTTGATAGGTACAGAGTTTCAGCAAAAAGGTAGGTACCCTCTTTTTTATTCAACTATCTCATTCTATCTTTCTTCTACCTCTTACCTATACCCCCTTTCTTTCACCTTCTGTCCTTCATTCGTACTTTAGTTCTTACCTACCCACTACCCTATCTCTGTGCTCTCGTGTTTCTTCCTTTCTCTGCCGTAATTTCCCTGCCTGCCTCTTGTAGTCTACATTTCCTAACTCCTTTCTCTGTCTCACTGTCTCCAAACTGCCCTTTATCCTGTTGCCCTCACTTTCTAATTAGCTGCTTGTCTTTCTGTAATACTGATTGCTGTGTCTTTAAAAGTGCTCTGCCTGAACCACTATTCCCTTTATCTCTTTACCAGATTTTTTGTCTTTTACTAAACTACTTTCTGTATCTTTGTATTACAGCATACTCCTCTGTCAAGCTTACTTTGCCACCCCTTGTTGACTTCAAACCCTGAGGAATAATATCCAAACCAAAAAAAAAAAAAAAACTATAACGAACTGGATGTGCTTCCTTGCTAAGTTTCTAATATAGGTGCTTACCTACTGTTGCCATCATTTTAACTGTTATTGCTATAGTGTTAACTATTGTTTAGTAGCCTGTACATGCACCGAGCCCCCCCTATACCCGGTTTTCTTCTCTTTGACCTGCCATTTTATTCCCCTTTTATAATGCTTTTACACTTCTACTTATCTCTATATACCTCTCCGTCCTTATATTTTTATAACTCCTCTTTGCCACTAGATGGCAGCATTGCCTTAAATTTGATAGCTCTCCTGCTTTTGCATCTGCCAGTGCTGTTTCTGTTAGTACATATACTATCTCACTCCTGACTCTTGTATTAACTGAGCCCATTTATTGTGCTAACACATAAAAATACATAACACATGAACAGTGTTTCCCTCTAGTGTTTCTAAAGCCCAGCTTGTAGGTGGTTAAGACGTAACATCACCTAGCTCACTTGAGCTGCAATTGCCCTCTATGTTTAAGTAGTGCACACATCCCAAAACAATTTCTATAACGTTTTCAGAGCTCCACATCCAGACCTGGTTTTTCTCTTGCTCTGCCCTAAGATCACTTCCATTCACTCTCTATAGGCATATACCTCCCCTGACTCACCTGATTTTTTTTATAGAATCTTGTCCTGCTCTCAGCTGGGTAGACCTGCTCTGTTCACACTTGCTACGTTCGGGCTCACTCCACTCCCTATCCCTACCCCTATTCCCACCCACCCCCACTTTCCTTAGGTTTATACTCTCTAAGCACCTCCCACACCACATAGCAGCCAATCCACTTACCCATCCACTTTTCTCTCCCCTTCAACCAATCTCTCCCCCTTCCACTTAACACGGCACCACACCCTGTACCTATCTACCTTCTTCCCTGAATAATTAGCCTCCTAATTCTCATCTTCCCTAACCAACAAAGTATTACTCCTTTTATCTAGGAATTTTCAACTTTCAATTTCCTCAAGATGTCCCCTCATTATCTCACTATCCCTCTTCTTTTCTTACTAGCCCTATCTACCACATATCACATATCACTTTATTACCCTACACCAACACCTACTCTCTGTTACAATCATCACTCTCACAACAATGCTGACTCACTTCTAAGCTCCCCCTACCCATTTCCACTTCTACCCTCCAACCTCTTTGTAGTCATATTCTATCCTAATGTATCTCTCTTGACTTATAACAAACCTAAAACCCCCTGTACTATAGTAGATTTTCTTTCCATCATGCTTAGCTTCTTTGACACACTTCTGCTGGATGGTGATGTCCATCCCAACCCAGGACCAACCAGCTCCACCTCTTCCACACATTCTCATCCCACCTCTCCCCCTCAGTCTCTACCCCAATCCCCTACTCCCCCAACTAAAGCCCTACATAGGTTCATAGGTTTATAGGTAGGTACTAGGCTATCTGCCCGAGGGCATTTATAAGCCTAGCCAGAGTGTGTCAGCTTTCGCCTCCCCATTGATCAATTAACTGAGCCTCTGTCAAGAAAAGCCAATGAAGTGATCCCAGGGGTGTATTTTCTGTTACCCATACACTCGTCAAGGTTTCTCTTGAAGAGTGTTAGTGAGGGGCTCTGCCTAATGTACTTAGGAATTTTGTTAGAAAGCATGGGGAGTCTCTGTGACAGGAATCTATCCCTTCAGCATGTTCTATTTATTGTTGTGGGGAGGTTTAGCTCACTAGAGCAAGTGGCTCGCAGTGACTTGGATTTCTTTAGGTGGAGAATGTCCAACAATTCTGAGTTGGACATGGCTTTGTAAGTCAGGCAGAGATCACCTCTGAGTAAGTGATATGCCACTGAGAACAGCTGGAGTTTTTCCAGTCGGGTTGCATAGGACATATGTTTGAGACCAGTAATCCTCTTGTTGAGGTACTTTTGTGGTCTTTCCAGCTGTTGGAAGTGTCTTGTGAGGTACATCCTAAATGGGGCATTGTACTCTTTGATGGGTCTGATGAGTGACAAGTAGAGGGGCACTATAACCTCTTTATTTCTAGATGTGAACCCGTTAGTAACTAGATGGGCTACATAGAAGGATTTCCTAACTACTTTGGCAATATGATTGTCAAAGGAGAGATTACTATCTACCTGAGTCCCCAGATCTCTTAATACCTCTTCTGTATTAAGGGGGCTGCCAGGGTAATTAATGGGTGTTTTGTTTTTCCCAAACGAGATGACTAGGCATCTTTTGGCATTTAGCTTGAGACCATGACTTTGACACCAGGTGTCCGTCTCAGTAAGGCCCTTTTGGAGAATGTCTGTGTCCACCGGTGAGTCAATTATGGCTCCCAGTTTTCAGTCATCGGCGAACTTAGTTAGCCATAGTCCTCCTGTGTTTGCCTGTACTTCTGAGAAGTATATGCTGAACAGTAGGGGTCCCAGGATTGAACTTTGTGGGGCATCACTTGTGACTGGTTTAGAGTCGGATCTGGAGCCCGCTATTCTTACCGTGTGAGTTCTATCTGTAAGCCAGTTGGTAACCCATCTTGTGATGTAGGGGTTTATGTTCAGGCTGGTGAGTTTTTCCTATAATTCCCAAGTGGGGAATGGTGTCAAAAGCCTTGACAATGTCAAGGTAGGCTGTGTGAACTACCTTCCTTTCATCTATGGCCTTGGTGACTGTCTCGAAGAAGTCAACCAGGTTTAGTAGGCATGATCTGCCCTTAACAAAGCCGAACTGGGTTGGGTCAAGTGTTTGGAGGTTCCCAATGTCTTTGTTAATGAGTTCCATGATGATGTGCTCCATAGCCTTGCAGACCAGGCTAGTCAGGCTTATGGGTCGATAGTTACCAGGGTCAGTTGTGGCCCCTCCTTTGTGGAACAGAATAACTGTTGCTGTGAGCCATTCTATGGGCATGTAGCCTGTGGAGAGGCTGAGGTTGAACAGTGTTTAGGTGGGGGGTTAGTTTATTCTGTAGTTCGCACATGACGCAGCCTGGGACACCATCTGGCCCCATTGATGCTGTGCTTTTGGCTTTTGAAAGGGCTGTTTTCACCTGTGCATCTGTGATTTCCGGGACACTACACTTTTCCAGTACTGTTGTGGGCCCTTTTTAGGGTGAGAGGGGGGTGAAGTTTGCACTGAATCTATCTGCCAGGATGTTGGCAATATCAGTGGGTTTAGTATATTTTGTACTATTTTGCACTAGCTCAGAGCATATCTGCGAGTTGCCACTTAGATTTTTGACATAGCTAAAGAAGGCTTTGTGGTTATTTTTTGAATCCTTGGCTATTTTTCTTTCGAAGTTAACCTTGGAGGATTTTATGAGGGACCTTAGTTTTTTACTGATATTGATCAGGGATGTCTTTCCTTGGGATTTGCTTTTTTTCTGAACTAATTTCCTCCTTCTATTGTATAGCCTGTTTATGGCAAGGGTCCACCAGACTGGTTTCCTTCTCTTAGGGGAGTGAGTCTTGGTTTTGCTAGGGATGGCACAATCCATGCATCCTTGTAGGTACTCATAGAGTGCATTTGTAAAGGTTTCTGCATCTTGAGCAGTGTTATCCTTTAGCATGGGGGCTGTGAAACTTACCACCTCTGTCTTAAGTAAGGTAAAGTTTGCTTTAGAAAAGTTTTTACTGTGGTTTCCTTAGTTGGGGGTGGTGGTGGGGTGTGGACATCCAGACTGATTAGTTTATGGTCTGATCTAACCAGTGATGGGTTGACCTCTGGTGTGGAACACCTGTCACCCATGTTGGCGATGACCAGGTCCAATATGTTTTCACCTCTGGTAGGGGAGTTTACCAGCTGATCCAGGGTATTTGAGTTGATAAATTCCAGGAAGCGCTGGACCTGGGAGTTTGTACTTGAGTAGTTTTCCCAGTTAACGATAGGGTAATTGAAATCGCCCAATATCAGGGTGTTCGGTGGGACCTTCATGTTTTCCAGTTTCTCCAGAAAGGTGCAGCGGTGGTCCTGGGTCATGGAGGGTGATCTGTAGCAGGCCACAATTTGCATTGCAGATTTGCCTGATGTTAGTTGCATATGGATGATCTCGGAGGTATCATGCTGCGCCACTAACCTGGAGGTGTAGATATCCTTGATGAATATGGATACACCCCCTATCTTCTCTTTAAATATCCAAAGCATTGTTAACAAAACAACTGAATTACACTCTTGGATCCAGCTTAACTCCCCCCTTATTTTAACCCTATCTGAAACCTGGCTAAAGCCTCACATCTCTGTCTCTGAAATCTTAGTCCCCCCCCCCCCCCCAGCTACAACATCTATTGTGTAGACAGAGCAGATAAAAGAGGCAGAGTTATAGCCATATAATACTCCAACCAACTTACTATCTCTCCTCTCTCAACCCCATTACCAGACTTTGATACTGCAGAAATCCTGAAATCCTAATCAGAAATTGCCACCTTAACCTCCATAAAAAAATTGCTATTGTCTCCATCTATATCCCCTCATGTGACAGCATTCCTATTCTTGAAAACTTTCTATCCTGGATCTCCCAAAATATAGTCTATGAAACCATTATACTTGCAGACGTTAACATTGAGTGGGCTTCACTATCCTCATCTTCCCCTGCTCATGGCCTCAATCTTTATGGCTTCCACCAGCTCATATCCTCCCCTACCAAAACAAACAAGTCCTCTATCTCTGGATCTACTATAGACTGGATCTTAACTTCCACCCTTGTATCTGTCAGAACCCTGGCACACTCCCCAACTCTCATAGTGACCATTCCCCTACTATGTCCAAAGGTACTCTCAACAGTCACCCAAAGAACATCTCTAAAGAGTATGTCACAGTCTGACTCACTTCAACCCAGACACGTTTAACTCTTTACTGTTCAACATCAGCTGGACCTTCCTTTATAAACTTCCCATAAAATGATGCTGTAGCTGCTTTAGAAAAACATTTCTAGACATATTAAACACCATGGCCCCATCTAGAAAGATCAGAGTAAAATCAAACTGTGCCTCCTAGCTCACTAAGCAAACACGTACAATTATGCACCAGAGGGACACTGCCTGGAAAACCTGGGTCAAAAATAAACCCCCTCCACTACTCCAACACTACAAAGAACTTAGAAACATGTGTAAAAAACTAGTAATTAAAGATAAAAAAAATTTTTCACTTCCAACCACTGTGGCCCACATACCAACCCCAAGAAATTCTGTTCCACTGTTAACACAATTCTCTACCCCAATACCCCTCCCACCCCAACCCATTCCCCCTCAATACTGCCACTGAAACAGCTGCTCTATTAAACAACTACTTCATAGAAACAGTCCAAAAACTGACACAACACAGTCCCAATGCCTCTTCTCTGACTTTACCTCCCAGTTTTCCTTACTCTGATTCCTTCTCCCTGCAACCTGTTGCCATCACCTTTATCAAATCCCAACTAATCAAACTCAAACCTTGCTCTCCCTCTGCAGACAACTTACCCCCCACTTTCTTAAAATTGCTGCCAACTCTATAGCCTGCCCAATCTCTATCCTCATTAGTCATTCCATTAGCGAGTCTGTTTCCCAGAATTATGGAAATCCTTTTACGCAATCCCTCTCCATAAAGGTGGTAACTCCAACGACCCCTCAAACTATCGTCCCATTGCTATACTATCCCCTCTTTCCAAAGTACTAGAAAAAATGTGTTCATTCTCAGCTACTCAAACTCCTGCTTAATAATAATCTTTTAACCCCCATCCAACATGGCTATAGATCCCACCACAGCACATCTACTACTCTACTCTCTTTCACTCAAACCGTAGCTGAAGCCTATGACAACAACCTACTTCTTTCCTGTCTATTCCTTGATCTCTCAAAGGCTTTTGATACTGTCTCTCACTCTAAACTGTTGACTAAACTCTCTGACATTCACCACTCTGCCCACTCATTAGCCTGGTTCTCTAGTTATTTATCCAATAGACTTCAATCTATACTCTGGCAAGCTGTCACCTTCCCATTCTTGTTTGTCTACACTGGTGTTCCCCAAGGCTCTGTTTTGGTCCCTCTTGTTCAGTATCTTTACTAACAACTTACACTCTGCTACTAACCTCTCGACACTCTTACAATATGCTGACAATTCCACCCTTGCTACCACTGCCCACAGTATCCCTGAACTCCTCTCTTTTACCAAAAATGGTTTCTCTTCCATTGAAACTTGGCTCACTGATAATCAACTAATCTTAAATCCTAAGAAAACTAAACTTCTACTTTTCCTTCCTAAAACTCTAGCACAGCATAAATCCTCTTTCTCCATCACCTCTCTTAACAACAACATCAATTACTTGGTGTCACCATTGATGATGAACTAAAATTTGATATACATATCAATCAATGCATAAAGAAAACCCACCAGACACTTGGCCTCCTCTACAGCAATCATAAATTTCTTTCTCCCTCCTACAAACCCTCCCAATTTACATCTCTCCTCTTACCCTGTCTTCTGTATGCTCCTGCCCTTACTAACCACCAGTCATCTCTTCTCAGCAGATTAGAGCAAACCTACAATAAAATAGCACAGTTTGCCTCCAATCTCCCCTATAAATCCCATCACTCCCTTGCCCTTAAGTCTTTGCAATGGCCTGAATTCCCCAAACAACTGCTCCTTCCTCAACTGCATATAACACACTCTGTTATCTATAACCCCACCTCCTGCCCCTCTGTCTCTAATATTATAGCACTATACAACCCAAGACATCATCTTCATACATCTGACAAACATCTTCTGGAAACCTACAAACCCACAAAAATATTGGGAAGTCACTATACAACTACTCAGTAGCCCGCTGCTGGAACTCCCTCACACATAATTTAAGAAGTATCCCTCATAAGTCCCAGTTCAAACCTGAACTTAAACACTGTTTTCTAAACACCTAGTCAAACTTCAGCTTGATACTAGCTGCCCTATCTTACATCTATTTTTCTTCTCTCATGTCTTTCTCTTTCCCCTGTATCTTTCTCCTCTCCAGAGGAGTAATACCACTATACACACACACCCTATTGCTTCTGAATAATCCTTTGCAGCCAGACTAATTTGGTGTTAATATATAGATTTACACTGAAACCTGTACAAAATTGTTAAATTCAATCATTTTACTCTGATGTATATTTTTTCTTGTTATTTGCCATTTTGTGAGGTAATTTTTTTTTTCTTGTTATTTGCCACTTGTGATGTAAATTTTTGTCTTGAATAATTGTAATTGTAACCGGAGCTTTACTTTTTGGGTCTTCACTGAAAATGGGCCTTTGGCTTAGCTGGACCAACCTGGTTATCAAATGACAATAAATAAATAAATAAAAAATATATGGTGGTCTTTACATGTCTTTACATCTAACATCACAGGCTAAGGCCAGTCTGTAGCAAAGTGCCATGATGTTGTTGTTCTTTCGGCTTTTCCCAGTTAGGGGTCACCACAGCGGAAATCTGGTCTGCTAATAATTGGCAGTAGATTTTTATGGTGCTGAGGTGCCAGCTCGATGACCAACCTTCAACGAAGGCATGCCTATTCACGTATGTCTTTCAAATGCCACTCGACCACAGGGAGGACATGCAGACTCCACACAGAAGGCGCTCCAGCTGAGAATCGAATGGGAGAACCTCTTGCTGTGAGGTGACAATGCTACCGCTGCACCACTGCAGCTTTATTTTTCTAATAATTTTGCTTAAGATATTAAGCTGTTTTAGACATATTATACCCTATTCCTAGAAACCATCAGTAAGTGCATAAACATTAGACCTTTCAGTTTTATACTCTTCACTTCACCATAAACATACTCCTTCATCATACATTTTGGAAGACAAACTACTGAATTTCAGAACTATATTGTAGATCAGAATGCAAGTGATATGTGTGCTGTATCTTTAAGAAGCATGCCAAGGCTATACGTGCATGTATAAATTACAGACACGTGCAATTTCGAGTGCCATTTTGAAAGAGCAGCCAGAGAGAGAGCATGCATGATCGCAGTTGTTAGTTTGTATATAAGTTACTTAAGTTAAAGTCAGTAAACTTGTATAGTGATGTGTTTGTCCTAGATAGGAGAGCGACATGGTGTCAGAACTGGGATCACAGAAAATAATATTCAGAGTCATGAGGTGCAGAGATGACAGTGAAGGTAAAACTGAGAGAAAAGAGCACAAAAAGAGCCAGAAAAGATCAATGGTAATGAGAAATAGCACAAACTGTTTATTCGATAGAAAAGATAAAAAAGGGCATTACAAGTGCACAAACTGCATTATTAAGCAAGCGGAAGGCACAAAAAGCTTGCTACCTGAATGAAATGTTGAAAATAAAGGTATTTGATGAAATGATTAACAGTAAAGCAAAACGAGCATGTTTAAAGCAAAAACAGCCATGTTTAAAGCAAGATGAGTGTGTTTAAGGCAAAACAGTGCATGTTTAGAGTAAAACGAGCACAAGAAAAGTACATTGGGCATGAAAAGGGTTTAAATGAGCAAAACAAATATAATAAGAGCAAAAGGGGCACATTGAGGAAAAAGAAAGCAAGGCAAGTGCATGTGTTTTGGCAAAGTGCTGTATTTTGGCATAACTATGACTTTGTATTGTATCAAGGGCATAGCTAAAGTTATTCTAAGTATCTCAAAGTGTGTAAAAGTGGTTACGGTGTGTGCTTATTACTGTGCATGTATTTCAGAGAGTTTATTGTGTGCAAAGTGCAACTATTTCATGAAATACAGTCAAAGTATAGCCATTTCAAAAAGTTTATTGTGCTAGGTGTGTCTGTTCACAAAGTGCCGCCATTACAGAGTGTTTCTTGTAATGTAAAGAGTTGCCTGGCAAGGCACTGCCATTTTGGGGACATTTTAGTGTGCTATATGCAGTTATTCGCAAAGTGCAATTACTTCAAAGTATTATTGAGTTTTTGGGCAAGACATGTCCAATTTATTCATATTGTGCAGTTATTTAATATGTTTCTTACACCGATGAGGTGATTTTTGCAAAAGACGACTTTACAAGACTATTACAGTGCCCGAGATTTATTCAGTTGCATTGTAAAGTTGTTGAAATGTTTCTTAAAATAATGATAAACAACTTTAGCAAAATGATGATAAATGACTAGAATTTAGCCTTTCAAACAATATTACAAAAGTTTAAAGTGCCCGAGAAGTTTATTTCGCAAAGTCCAGTTATTCAAGATACTATGAGTTTGTCCATTAGCATAATTTTGAAAAGCCCAAAAGGTATAAATTCAGAAGCACAAAGGCATTGAACAAAGTTACAAATACTGGCATAAGTTTCTGGCATATGTGCATGTGTCTATGTTTGTGCTTATTTGAAAAATCCTTCACTGCTATGTATTAATATGGCAAACGGATTTTGAAAGCCCCTACCACTTGTATTTGATCAGAATATTGCAGAGTATTGAAGAATATTTGAGCAAGAGTACGATATTTTTAGGGTCTGTATTAGATCATCGAAATGGCAGAATTTTGAATGATCTAATATCGAACCCAATATCGCGAAGCTGCACAAAACCGAATTCTTTCCTAGGGAATGAATTTGGTTGACAGTTGTTGTGTCTGCGGTGGAAAGTTAAGGGTTGGGTTATGGTAAGTGTGTGATTGTGCGGACGTTCGGGTTAGGGTGTGGGTTGGGTAAGTTAGGGTTACGGCGCGGGTCAGGTAAGTGTGCGATTGTGACAGAATTTGGGGTTAGGGGTAGGTTAAGTGAGTTAGGGTTAGGGCGCGGGTGAAGTGAGTGTGCGATAGTGAGAATTTGGGGTTAGGGGCGGGTTAAGTGATTTAGGGTTAGGGTGCGGGTGAGGTGAGTGTGTGATAGTGACAGACCTTAGGGTTAGGGTCTGGGTTAAGGTAAGTGGACAGACAGTAGTGTATGTGCAGTGTAGTGTAGGGTTAGATGTAACTTTTAAATGTATTTGTGTGGCTTGCTGATTTTTAGTGTGCTTGTGGTGTGTGTGTGTTGCTCGGAACAGCAAATATTTTCCCAGGGAAAAAATTTGCTGTTTTGAGGTTCCGATATTGTTAGGGTTTGGGTTTTGCAGTTCGACGTTACGGCATTTGATAATGAGCCATTTCGATGATCTAATATAGACCCATATTTTTTATACAAGTAGCTTATGCAGATAGAGATGCATGCACCAGGGCATTCATTTTATTAAACTTTTCTGGGTCAGAGGCCATAGAAATAGAGCATTAATTTGTGTATGCACCAGCAGTATATGAAGGAGAAGGTGAAAAACGTCATGTTGTTGTACAGGCTGAATCAAGGGAAGACCCTGAGTGTTTGAAGCCAAGTTCAGAAAAATGTGTAACTGTCAGACAAATATTACATTAGAGAAGCATTTGTTTTACACAGGAGATCAGGAATCAGAGGAAACATTTGCAGCTCATATAACTAACTTGAGAAACAGAGCTAAAACTTGTCGGTTTGGCAACTTAAAAGATGAACTGATAAAGGACAGGCTTATGTGTGGTATTAATAGTGCTGCTGTGAGAAAGATTTTACTTTGTGACAGTGATTTAACATTGAGCAAAACCATAGAGATTTGTCAAATCCATGAGGTGACAGAAAAACACACAAGTATGCTTGCGTGTGACAAGAGCATGGTTGTTTCAGTTGGCTTCAGAGCAAATGTAGGTAGTATGTAACACATGGCAAACAAAAGCAGGCCCAAGCACATGGCAGCTACAGGGTTTCCAAGGAAGGCATGTAGCTTTCCAGAAAGTTCTAAGAAGGGAGCATGCTCCAGCTCAAGCTCACTGCAGTACAAGCGTGAATCAGCAAAACCCAAATCTAGCTTTATTGTTAATTGTTGCAACTGTGGGGCAAATCATAAGTCTGAAAGAGAGAAGTGCTTAGCATTTGGTCAGCAATGTCACAAGTGTAAAAAATGGAACCATTTCCAGACGTTTTGCAAATAAAGTAAACCTTACACGGTTGTAAAGAAAGGTCACACAAAAAAGCAAGTTGATAGAGTAGAGCTGAAGCAGTCAGATTTCTATGCAGATGGTGTTGTCCATGGTAGCCACTCACAAAAAAGGCTCAGACGAAATCAGAATATGTATTGACCCAAGAGATCTGAGCAAAGTATTAAAGAGACTGTATCATCCAATGCACACAATCGAAGAGGTTGCAGCTCTAATCGCAAATGCTACTGTATTTTCTGTCTTCGATGCAAAGAGCTCATTTTGGCATGTGATGCTTGTTCGAAAATCTTCATTTCTAACTACTTTTGATACTCTGTTTGGCAGATACAGATTCCTAAGGATGCCATTTAGAATAAATTCTGAAAGTGAAGTCTTTCAGCGTACAATGGAGAACATTTTTTCGGGTTATCCTTGTGCCATAATAGTAAATGATCTATTGATTGGAGACAATGGTGAAGCAGAGCATGACAGAAACCTCAAGAAAGTTCTAGACAAAGAATATGAAGTAAACTTGAAGCTCAATTCTCTGAAGTGCAAATTCAGACTTCCAGAAGTTACATACGTATGACATTTGTTTATGAGTACAGCTTGAGACCAGACCCTTCTTGTACTTGAAATGTCAGCACCAGATAATGTGCAAGGTCTACAGCATTTCCTAGGCATGGTCAACTATTTAGGCAGATTTATATCAAACTTCAGTGAGTTGACAGCACCTTTAAGAGCGCTAACATGCAAAAGTGTTGCATGGTCATGGTTGGAACAGCAGCAGAAGGCATTTGAAGACCTCAAGCAGAAAATTGCCACCACATCGACATTAAGATATTATGATGTGAACAAACCAGTTACTCTTTCCTGTGATGCTTCAAAATTTGGTCTTGGTGCAGTTATATTTCAAGAGGGCAGACCTCTAGTTGCTATTCTAAAGAAGCCTATGCATTCCACTCCAGTGAGATTACAAATGATGCTCAAATTGCAAAAGTGCAATTTCAAAATGGTCTACACGAAAGGTAAATTGATCTGTCTGGCTGATACTTTATCCAGATCACCCTGAAATATGATAGAACAGCTTGATGCAGAGAATTTTGACTTTGATGTAATGTCAGTACATAATTTTCAACCATTAAGCTTGATAAGTTAAGAGATCACACTCAGACTGATCCTACTTTGCAAAAGGTCAGTCATTACATTAATGTTGGATGACTGTCAAAGCAATCTAGAGTACCAGCTGAAGTACAGACCTATTTTCCTTATAGATATGAGTTCTTGATGGAAGATGGCATTATTTTCAAAGGTCCTAAAATTGTTGTTCCTGCTTCCTTACAACAAGAATATATCCAGATTTTGCATTGTGGTCACCCAGGATCCACATGCACTAAGAGAAGAGTTAGAGAATTAGTATTTTGGACTTCATTACCAAAATACATTGATAGAGTAATTTCTTCTTGTTCAGTATGCAATAGTACTAGACCACATTTGCAAAGAGAACTGCTTCAGCTAAGTCCAGTTCCTGAACTACCTTGGTCTACAGCAGCAGCTGATATCTTTTAGTGGAATAATCAACACTACTTGGTTTTGGTAGACTCTTATTCAAATTGGTTTGAGATCAATCTATTACCTAACCTAACATCTGCTGCTGTTTTTATTAAGTTGAAATGTCATTTCTCAGTTCATGGCAGTCCGCACAAAGTTCTTTCTGATAATGGTGCTCAATTTACTAGCCATATGTTTCAGAAATTTGTAAAAGAATGGGTCTTTTTACATGTCACTAGTAGTCCTCAATATCCTCAGTCCAATGGTCTAGCTGAACATGCAGTGCAGAGTGCAAAGCAATTACTTCAGTGGTCAAAGCTTGACAATACCGATGTGTTCTTGAATTTGCTTAATCTCAGAAACATACCCCGTGACGATATTCTTGGCTCAGCTGCTCAAAGACTACTTTCCAGACAAACTGGAACTATGCTACCCATTACTTCCAGTTTATTGACGCCTAAACCTAAGAACAATAAAATCATCAAGGTTCAATTGTTTAAGAAGCATAATATCCAGAAATCTAGTTACAACAGTTTGAGCAGATTACTTCATCTGTTGAGGGAAGGAGAGACAGTACGAATCCAGACAACAAAATGTTTTGATTGAATTGGACAGATTGAAAGCATCTGTGCTGAGTCGAGATCCTTCCTGGTAGACTACAAGGGTGTGGAGTATAGGAGGAACTGCAGACATCTTCTTCCTGTACCAGAATCAGCATCACCATCACAACATTGTTTCTGTGATGCAGACTCCAAATATAAGAGTGAATCAGACACTGTTTCCATACCAGAATGTGTTCAAAATTCTGATTCCATTCCAGAAAATATTCTGAACATTCCACAGGTTGAACATTTTGCAGAGGCATTTCCAGTTGCTAAATCTAATTCCCAGTTTCATGTCACACGATATGGATGAGTATCTAGGCCTAGTGTGAAATATGCAGCAACATGGACTTGATTGTGTATGTATATATATATATATATATATATATATATATATATATATATATATATATATATATATATAGTATTGTATAATGCATGCTAAAGAATTAGCTGTGATTTCTGCATGCCAAATAGATTCATAACATTATATGATCTATTTCTCAAAGAGGGAGAATGTAGATCAGAGTGCTTGTGATGTGTGTGCTGGATCTTTAAGACGTATGTCAAGGCTATACGTGCACTTAGAAATTCCAAACATGTGCAATCCCTAGTGCCATTTTAAAAGAGCAGCTAGAGAGAGAGCATGCATGCATGATCACAGTTGTTAGTTTGTACATAAATTACTTAAGTTAAAGTCAGTAAACTTCTATAGTGATGTGTTTATATAAAATAAAGCTGTTTGAACAGAACCCATGAAGACTTTTCTATTGTGTCCTAGATAGGAGAGCGACATATATCCTTATAGGTTCAAAGGAAAACACTAGGCTACCAGTCTGCAGACTAATACGAGCCTAGCCAACAAGCAGGGGTCATAATCAAACCCAGTACCTTGTATCTGTGAGGCAAAGAGCCAGCCCCACCCTTTTGTCTTATTATGGTGCTGGATGTAAAAAAAATATTTATTTCTCAAATGAAAAGTAATATTTTGAATAAGTGTAACTGCTATAATAAAAATATAGTTTTGAGAAGTGCAGTCTAAAATCCAGACATTTGAGATGTCATTTCCTTGTGTTTAATAATGTTAGCCATATGATGTATAATATATAGCTAATTATCCAAGATGTATGAATTGCAATATTTTACAAGAAAATGTCAGAACATTTTAAAGATATAGTCATTTGCAAGGTGGATTAAATTAAGGTCAGAATGCCCATTAGAAACTTGCAAATGTTGTTATACAATCAGCCATGAGTGCTATGCATTCCTATATAAAAGTATTTTTGATCTTTTTTAATGTTGCGGTAAAAAAGTATATACAATCACAATTTTCTCATTAAAATTCAAAACAAATGTGTTACATTGTTTTTGAAAATGGGAGTATGCACTAAGAGAAGGTTATAATTTACTGAATTACAAGTTACCTTTATTATACTCCAGAAATGAACAGGTAGTACACAAAATAAGGATTAGATCCCATTCTTATGCAAATTGATATGTATTTGAAATGTTGATTCAAGAAATTGATGTCAAAAACAAAGTTTGAAAAGTGAATTTCTTGAATCCATTTCAAGAACATATAATAAATGCCTGTGATTGGAGACTTAATCATATTTCTTTGCAGTACATGGGGAAACTGAATTGTCTTGAAGTACTACACATGAAAAAAGTGTGGCATCCCAAAGGATGTTAATCATATTGATCACTGCTGCAGTAGCCTTAGATATATGGGTTATATCCTGCCAAGGATATAACAGCCAGCCAGCTTCCAAAGCTTCAGGGCACCTTCCACATGCCCAAACTGTCAAGCAGCTTGAGCTGAGCTGACTAAAAGACAAACCTGGGTGTGAAGCCCTTCAGAGCATTACTACCACTGAAGAGTACAATCATCTGAGGCTTTTCAGGATCGACAATTGTCTTGTGCTTTCCTTTGTTACGCAGATAAGTTCCCTTTGGAGAAAAACATTCCATTTTCTTAATTTTGCTGATGTTTTCTTACTTTTCTGTCCAGGAGAATTATTTTAAAACTGGGAGTGCTGTGCTTTAACAGACTATATCGAGATTGTAACGTACTTGTAAACATAGCTCTGATTTTTTTCTGTCAGTTTAAAAGTGCTGTAACAGAAATGAAAATATCTTTTTCTGTGGAGAAATTCCATTTATTTTACTTATGCAGGGCTGGCATAGTGTTTTCAAGGGTCTATATTAGTGTATCAAAAGGACTAAATAGCAAAAGCTATTTAGTCGATCCGATACTGTCAAAATGGCAAAATAGCAAAGACACAGAACATCAAATTTTTTCCCAGGGAAAAAATTTGGTGGGCCGTCTTCGGGACTTTGCTATTTCCTCCACTATGGTGCGATCTCGGAGTTGGTATATTTAAGTGGGGGGTGTGGGGGGTGAAGCCCCCCACTTATCTTTGTGTTTAAGTGTTTTTATTTTTTACTTTTTTTTGCGGAGCAGCGAATTTTTCCCTGGGAAAAAATTTGCTGTTCCGTTTGTTCGATATTTTGTGGTTTAGACATTATCAGTACGATGAAATAGCGCTCGCTATTTTAATCGTACAATAATGTAATATAGATGCGTTTTCAAGAGTTTTTACTGTGTTTTTCTGTCAAAAAAATAACTTGTGTGGACTGTAGTGTTTACCAATAATAACTGCTTGACTTCCTAGGGAAAAAGGCACCATTTTCAGTTTGAACATGGAACAGACTACTGGTCCCATGGTCAGTCCTCCTTCCTGCAAAAAAAAAAAAAAAAAAATTAAGCAAGCACCTTTTGCCACCACTGCAGGCTAGCAATTTGCCTCAGCTGCAGGTTGGTGACTCTGCCTTGGCCATTTATTGTACCTCAGACCACTCATCTTTTACCCCAGATCCCTCTGATGTAACACCCACAGCCATTATGGACTGGCAGTTAACAATGTCTTCTGTAGCTGTTGGAGTCCCCTTAGTGAGCAAGTTAGAACCACTCTTGTTGATCCTGGGAGAGGAACAAGGAAGGTTTTCATGTTAGAATGCTGTACCCATCCCTGGAGAAGCTGCTGCTGCCATTAGTAACATGGTTCGCCCCATCTTTCCTGTCAAAAAGAAGCAGAAAACCAACCATGTATCTATTCCTCCTCAATTTTCTTTGGATAAGAGTGATTTACCGTCAGGGTTTAATTTAGGCTGTTGATCCTTCTTGTAAAGTAGTTTCTGATAAAAGAAAGGGATTCCTCTTTTCCTGAAAAGATTCAGGATTCTGAGTCTGAACAGGAAGATTCAGGGATGGCTACAGTTTTTTTTCCCTCAGATTTCTGATTCAGACTTAGAGGAGAACTCAGTTTCTGATTCTCCCTGTGGAGTTTCTCTGTCTCTGAGACTATTGTTAGAATGTGCCGGTGTTTTCAGTGGGAGAACACTGAGGTTTCTTCGTCTCTCAGAAAATATTATGAGCTGTTACAGAAGGATTTTCCAGAACCTGCAACCATTCCTCCAGTTCTGTCTGCTTTACAGGATGTGTGTGCTACTGCCTGCAGTCTTCATGATAGTCAGCCAGCTGTCCCTAAAAAGCAGATAGGATATATAAAGTTTCTCAATCTTTTACATTTTTATACACTGCTCCCAAACCTGACCCAACAGCTATAGCTTTAGTTGATTCCACTGATGGTAAGTACTTAGTTACTTCCTATGCTACTCTTTCTGATAAGGGTGAGATATTTATTGATAGGTATGGGGGAAAGTATATACTTCTGCAGCTTTGATTTTCAGAATATTGAATTGTCAGGCTGACCCCTAACCGGGAAAAGCCGAAAGTCTTTTAGTCAGACAAACCATGAACACATGAGGAGTGTTTTATCTCCAATTTCTTCTTCTGAGGAAAAATCTGCTTTAATTAACTTAGTCTCTTCTGTTGCACAGGACACTACTCATTGTTTGCAGTGTGTGTATAACTCTGTTGATGCGTCTTCCAGGGCTATTGCTACTGGTACTATTTTGAGGAAGTTTGCATGGCTGCTTTCTCAGAACCTCCCAGATGTTGTTAAAATGAGATTTTAAATTATCCTATGGGTATAGATTTAGTATTTGGCCTCTCTGCTGCAAAGGGGATCAAAAATCTGAGCAAATGGGTAAGCTGATCCAAGGAATCTGCAAGATTCTTCAGCCCTCCTTTTCCAAATTTTCCAAGGGATTTTCTATTTTATCATCCAGTTTTGGCACAAAACAGAATAAACAGTGTTAACAAAATACAGGTAAACAGCCATTTAAGAAGAAATGGCAAGGAGATTCCAAAAAGAAGTCTCGATCCTTCCAAAACCAAGGGCAGTCCAACATGTCTGAAAGACTATTCAATGGACCTTGTGAACTCTTACTACCCTGGCTCTTTTTTTTCTTCCAGAAAGTCTGAATCTCTGTTGTTCTGTTTGGCAACAGATAGATTCAGACAAATGGGTTCTAAAAATTATTTATCAAGTTTACAGATTGCAGTGGGAGGAAATTCCTCCTATTCAGGTGGTCATTCCTCATCCCCCAGATCAGACTATTTTGTTCCCACCAGTTCTTCATTACGTGCTGTACCAAGGAGTGATAGAACCAGTTCCTCTTTCCCAGGTTAGGAAGGATTGTTATTCAAGGATATCCAGGTGTCAATAAAAGAAAATTATTGGAGACCAGTTCTGGATCTTTCCTTCCTAAACCTGTTTGTGATTGTGCCCAAATTCAGAATGATGTCACTTCACAACCTGTTACCTCTTTTTTCTCCTTCAAGTTTCCTGGCAACACTAGACTTAAAAGATGCTTATCGTCACATCCCTGTTCATCCAGACATCAGATGATCCTTAAGGTTTTGTGTGTCTCGATCACATTATCAGTTCTCTGACTTACCCTTTGGACTATCCACTATACCAAGTGTGTTAAAAAAAAAGTCAGCAGCAAACACTAGAAAGAACGATCCAGGCTCCTCAAGGTTCACACTCTTTGTTACAAAAACTGAGAATTAAGCACTTTCGTTTCCTGAAACAGAGACTTCATCAGAATAAATAAGCAACCATTTGAAAGCACTTTGTGTACCATTTTAACCATGATAGGGAACTCTCTTAACCAATCCACACAATGGATGTCACAAAATTACAAATTCACACAACTATGCAATTCCACCCTCTCTTTTTTAAAAACATACAATATGCCAATATATATATGTACATATATATATATATATATATATATATATATATATATATATACATATATATATATATATATATATATATATATATGGGTCTACTACCGGAGATCGAAATTACACTATTTCGAAATCCAGTAGTAGATGCCCACTAATGTGAAAGTGCACTTCACCGAAAGTGCACTTTCACAAACACCACTTGAGCGAATGGTTAATGACCTTAGGGTTAGGCCTTGGGTTAAGGATAGTGGATAGCTGGTAGGGCTATCCACTATCCTTAACCTAAGCCCTAACCCTAAGGTCCATGACAACCACACCGCAGTGGAGGAAATTGTATGTCCTCCACAGTGCAGTAGTCACAGACTTATGTCCTCCACTGTGGTGCGGCAGTCACGGACCTTAGGGTTAGGGCTTGCGTTAAGAGTAGTGGATAGCTAGTAGGGTTATCCACTATCCTTAAACCAAGCTCTAATCCTAAGGTCTGTGACTACTGCACCACAGTGGAGGATATACCCCAGTCGTTCTAGTGGTGTTTGCAAAAGTGCACTTTCATTGAAATGCACTTTCGCATTAGTGGCCATCTATTACTGGATTTCAAAATATTGTAATTTCGATCTCCAGTAGTACACCCATATATATATATATATATATATATATATATATATATATACACACACACACACACACACACACACACACACACACACACACACACACACACACATATGTTGAACATATTGTATTTTTTTGAAATCTACACAATTTTGGGAATGCTTAAACAATGCATTATTTTGTTTTTTATTTTTTATATCATTTCTATGTTCGTATATTCTATTCTTGAGGGGACGCTCAGTCTAACCTATATAAAATTTAGTACAGTTCGAGAAGGTAGCTAAATACACCACTCTACTAGTGGCACAATTTCCCTTCTGAAATTTTATTTCACTTTTCAGTCTGTTACTTAGTGTTATGCAAACTTCCTGATTTATATATGGGCATTGTTGACAGGCACCACATCGTCTTGTTCCATACTCAGTGATTGTTCTTAAATGTATTTTATGCTCCAACAGTCTTTTAAAATTTGCTCATGTCTTATGAACAAATCTTGGTCTTTCTCGTACCTTATCCAACACCTCATTGTTCTGTTCACCCTAAATATATTCCAGTTTTTTTGAAGGGCTTTTTGAACTCCTTTCAGCCACTTAAGTTGCTATTTTGGAGTTTTTGCACTGGTTATTAATTCCTTTAGAGACATTTTTTAGAAGCTGGCTATATCATTTGGCACCATTGTAGTGCTGGAGTTCCATTTCTGGAGAGCTACACTGAGTTTTGACATTTGCTGACATTCGCTGACATTCCTTTTGAATTTACTGAACTTCATTATCTACAGTTGGATAAGCACCTAGATATTCTTGGCCATTCCTTTTCAGTGGTTTTGGACCTTTTCTTCAGAGCACCTGGCATATTTTATCTTATTTTCGCCTTGAACTGAGACACTTTTGCATTACTATGTGCAATCTTTGTATTGCGACACAAAGCATTACTGGTTTTAATGGCTGGGCGTGTGTTTTGGCAGTGGTTGAGTTTGTTAACTTTCTGTCATTGTTTTATTTAAGTGATTGTGTGATATATAGCTTATCTACTAGCTATGTGGTTTTATCTTATATAATAAATAACTATATATTTGCATCGTTATTTATTTGTTGAATTAATTCAAATTTTAGTTCTTCACATTAATGCTTATATAAGTGCACAGGGCTTAACCACTATAATAAAAGCAAAGATGAAGTTAAACTTGCATTTTTATGTAAAGTATGTGAGGGGCAGAGTACAGTTTGAAGTAAACTCAGGGACAGCTGAGAGGAACATGGCAGCTCAAGGTAGACCTGTTGGCTGTCTTCTGATACAGTCCTTTACTGACTACCATTCATATGTTCATATCAGCTTTGCTAACCACAGCTAAGTTCATGAGTAAGAACCTAACTATAACAAGTTTTCCATAGTGAGTTTTTCAAATATGAACCTCGCTATAACAATGTCAATGTCAGAGTTGAATTGATCTGCTTCATGTATTACAACTCTGTAATACAAATTTGTTAGAGAAAGGCTCACAGATAACAAGCTTCTGTAGTGCTCCCATGCCTAAACAAACACAGAATGAAAACAGAATATTTTCTCGTATATCAAGGTACACAAAAGGGATGTTCGGGATTATCTGCTGCCTCCATGATCACAGTTCAAATAATAAAAGGCTGTGCCCATCACTGTGAGGAAATTCAGCTAACACATCCCAGTACTGGGCAAAACAAACAAGACACTGGCCAGGTAGGTAAAAATGGAAGAAATAGTATGTATCCATTATCCAGCCCCCTCATCACAATACTGCTGACACAAAACTGTGTACACCCTTTCTGTTTCTACCAGGGGAACAGTGACCATGCAATACATCCAACATAATATCAAAATCAAGCAGGTGCACATCATAATTTTAGTTATTTATTTATTTATTGACATTTGTTAACCGGGTTTGTCAAACTGGGCTTGTGGCCCATTTTCAGTGGAGACCCGAGGAGAAAAGCTCCAGTAATACATTTTAAAACAAGTACAATTTTAAACAATATTGATATAATAGCAGTTATAGCAAAACGATTCACATATGTTGGGATACATACATAAAGTTAAAGATGCATTAAAAAGAAGCTAAGTAACAAGTTTACATTGATATAGTTCAATAGGTCAATAATGAACATTTTTTGTTTGTATAAAATTGTGCAAATGCATAGTAGACACATTGGAGAGAGAGGTGTAATGAGGTACTAAGTATGGTCCTTTTGAGGGTACATAAAGGGAAGGAAGACTAAGTAGGGTCATGGCAAGGGCAGGTTCTGGAACTGAGAAAATAAGCTTAATTAATTGCACATGCCTTATTTAGGTGACTTTACCATCTCTATAAATGTCTCCTCTCCACATCCAGTAATCTTAAAGTGGATGGCACAGTGATATGCTGACCTCCTAGCTGTTCATAACTGGGAGTCAGTAACCATGTATTACAAAGAATCACGATGATATTAATAACTGCAGTTTGCTACGAGTTTTCAAAACAGATGTCAAGAAATTCTGTTATGATCAGTGACCTGGTTATAATATCAAGTGTTATGATAAGGTTGTCACTTTTAACTTACTTATTATGTGTTTGAGACATGGATGTTATGATAAGGTTGTCACTTTTAACTTACTTATTATGTGTTTGAGACATGGATGTTATGATAAGGTTGTCACTTTTAACTTACTTATGTGTTTGAGACATGGATGTTATGATAAGGTTGTCACTTTTAACTTACTTATTATGTGTTTGAGACATGGATGTTATGATAAAGTTGTCACTTTTAACTTACTTATTATGTGTTTGAGACATGGATGTTATGATAAGGTTGTCACTTTTAACTTATTATGTGTTTGAGACATGGATGTTATGATAAGGTTGTCACTTTTAACTTACTTATTATGTGTTTGAGACATGGATGTTATGATAAGGTTGTCACTTTTAACTTACTTATTATGTGTTTGAGACATGGATGTTATGATAAGGTTGTCACTTTTAACTTACTTATTATGTGTTTGAGACATGGATGTTATGATAAGGTTGTCACTTTTAACTTACTTATTATGTGTTTGAGACATGGATGTTATGATAAGGTTGTCACTTTTAACTTACTTATTATGTGTTTGAGACATGGATGTTATGATAAGGTTGTCACTTTTAACTTACTTATTATGTGTTTGAGACATGGATGTTATGATAAGGTTGTCACTTTTAACTTACTTATTATGTGTTTGAGACATGGATGTTATGATAAGGTTGTCACTTTTAACTTACTTATTATGTGTTTGAGACATGGATGTTATGATAAGGTTGTCACTTTTAACTTACTTATTATGTGTTTGAGACATGGATGTTATGATAAGGTTGTCACTTTTAACTTACTTATTATGTGTTTGAGACATGGATGTTATGATAAGGTTGTCACTTTAACTTACTTATTATGTGTTTGAGACATGGATGTTATGATAAGGTTGTCACTTTTAACTTACTTATTATGTGTTTGAGACATGGATGTTATGATAAGGTTGTCACTTTTAACTTACTTATTATGTGTTTGAGACATGGATGTTATGATAAGGTTGTCAGCTTTAACTTACTTATGTGTTTGAGACATGGATGTTATGATAAGGTTGTCACCTTTAACTTACTTATTATGTGTTTGAGACATGGATGTTATGATAAGGTTGTCACTTTTAACTTACTTATTATGTGTTTGAGACATGGATGTTATGATAAGGTTGTCACCTTTAACTTACTTATTATGTGTTTGAGACATGGATGTTATGATAAGGTTGTCACTTTTAACTTACTTATTATGTGTTTGAGACATGGATGTTATGATAAGGTTGTCACTTTTAACTTACTTATTATGTGTTTGAGACATGATGGATGCCAAGAAATGCACTTGAGAGGTGAATCTTGGCAGCCATGTTGAGAACGCATAATATGTAGTTATGATCAGAGACCCCATTCTAATTCTTTGTAGTGCAATGAGATTTATCTTCTCCATGTAGTACAAGTTACTAAAAAGTTATTCATAACAACAACAACAACAGAAAATGCCTTGTGTTAGCTTTAAAGTCGGTAAAGAAGTGGTGGAGAGGATGACATCTTTATATATATTCTCTGTATAAGGGAAACTTTAATTCAAAATATCCTGTGTAGTTTAGCAGACTGCAGGTAGAAACAGGAGTTGAAACTGCCATTTCTACCTGTTGCTGTTGTTTGGTCAGCATTGTTTGCTTTTAGTGCAGACCTGACCTTAACAACATGTAGGGGTGCTTAACAATTGATAAGCACCACTCTAAACATTGTTAAGGTTGGGTCTCGCACTATAGTAATGCTGATGCAGGTTGTAATTTGGCCTTTTTTGAGCATAATCATGGCATTCTATGAACTACATCCATGTTTTAGCTTCACTGACTGAAAGAATCATTATGTTACATTAAAATTTTAAAATACATATTTATTTTTATAGAGATGACCAAAACAACTCCTGACAGTTACTGTTTAGAGCATTAACTTGTGTAAAAGTTATCAGCAATGCCGGGCTTATCATTCTCCTCCTTCTGTGACTCGTTGGTTCTTAAGTACAACATTTTCTCTTTTGTTTCACACACACTACTTTTGAAAAACATTTTTTTAATTTATTTAATTTTGTTTTATGTATGTGCTTTGCCAAATGATTATTGTCTACCTGACAGCTGATCTGGTCTTATCCTTATTCTTCCAAATGTACTTTATTTCTATTTGCTATTAGATTTTTACCTCCTACTCTGATAAACTTAGATCAGAAATAAATTCCCCAATGATGCCTGTGAAATTTAGATTGTACATTTAGATCAATAATCAGATGATTTATAGCATGGCTGGACACTCTTAAGTTCTCACTGAAAACTGTAGTAAAGCTCTCATTCACGAGATTTTTCAAGATGAGCATAAGCTACCATTTTAATGCATCAGAACAGCAGTCTGTTTACTGAGTGCATCATTTGGCTTAAGTCCATGTCCTGAGGCACTTGACAAGCTGTTGATAAGATTTTGGTATCATCAGAATACTGACAATGACCCATCAATGTTGTTCTTGGAACACAGCTAAGCATTTGACATGAAAGCTGTGTCGGTTGACAGCAAGTTTATGGTAAATAAATGAAGAATCTGGAAGCAGATGACTCATCAGTGATGACTACACTTTTAGCAAAGATTTGATAGGTTCATAGGTGCATACTAGGCTAACAACCACTAGTGCCCTTATAAGCCAAACCATGCAGCTCAAATGTGACCCACAAATTTGATTTATATAGGGGGTGATTTACTGACTGCCTCTGTCCATCAGAGACATAGGTGCCAGACTAGGGGAAGGTGAATTTCCGATTACCCATCCATTGGTCCAAGTTGCACTTAAATATGGTTAGAGAGGAACTCTGCTTCACATGGATGGGGAGCTTGCTTCAAAGAATGGAAATTCTCTGAGAAATGTATTCATCTCCCCAACATGCCTTATTTATGTCACAAGCAACACTTGGGGCTTTGCTCTAGTAGTTCTGATCTGTTTGTTTTGCTGATGTGCAGTAGGTTCATCAACACAGGGTCCAGGGATGCCTTGTACACCACACAAAGCTCACCTCTCAGAAGTCTGTATGGTATCAAATAAAGAGACAGGGCTTTGAGGTGATCAGCACAGGGCATTGTGTTTACACCCTGTATTCATTTTGCAAGAAACCTTTGTGGATGTTCCAGTTGCTGCATGTGTCTGATCAGATACATACTGAAGGGAGCATTACACTCTATAATGGGTCTGATGACAGCCAAGTACAATGGTACGATGACCTCTCTGGACTTAGATGCCATGCCTGAACTTATAATTTGAGCAACATAGAAGGATTTTCTTACTACTTTGGAAACATGTCAGTCAATCAACTTTTAGGGGTATTTTACTAATGATGTAGTTACCCATGGTGGCTGACTTCTGAAAGGTACTATAATGCATTTCTTGGTATCAAGTTTTAAGCCATGGCTTTGGCACCAAGCTTTCATCTATGTTCAACCTTCCTGAAGGCTGTTCTCATTTAGGAGGGATTCATTTACTGCTAGAGTCCTTTGACATTGCCTTTGATCTCTGAGAAATAGATGCTAAAAAGGAGCAGGCCCAACATAGAGGAACTTCGCTGGTGACCGGCCTCTTTGTAGAGGTGGCCTTACTGATCCTAATGTCCTGGGTCCTATCCTTAAGCCAGCTAGCTATCCAACATGTTATAAAGGGGTTTGTGCCTAGTTCCGTAAGTTTATTGGCAATGCCTGAGTGGGGTATTGTATCAAATGCTTTAGTCAGATAACGGCAGTATGCACCTCTTCTCCCTCATACATTGCCTGGTCAAAGAAATCCACAGTTTCAGTAAGCATGACCTTCTTTTGAAACAGTTAAACTGGGATGGATCCAGTGTCTGTCAATCTTCTATGTCCTTGTTGATAATTTCTATGAATTTTTTTCCATGTCTTTGCAAATAAAATTAGTCAGACTGACGAGTCTGTAGTTTCCAGGATCTGTTGAAGGTCCTCCCTAATGAAGGGGGATGACTGTCACAGTCATCCATTTTCATTGCACAAAGCCTGCTTTAAGACTGTATAGTGACTCCAGGGGTCCTGCTAAGTCAAATTTTAGACAGTTAAGGGGGCATTCCAAGATGCTACTGGGGCCTATTGAGACTGTGTTTTGGGCTTTAGTGAGCCCAGCCATTGCTTGCTCCCTAGTTATAGTTTGAGGGGCTTTGTTTGAGGGTATTTGTTGGGAGATGGTTGGGAGAGTGAGATGGGGATAAAGCTGGAAGTGAATTTGTCTACTAACAGGTTTGCTATATCGCCAGGCTCAATGACTGTTGCTTCATTAACCACCAGTTCAGCAAATTGCTGTGTGCTGCCCTTGAGGTTTCTGACATGGTTTAAGAAGGCTTTATGGTTATTGTTTACATGATAGGCTATATTAACCTCAAAGTTGGCTTTGTTTGACCTTATAGCCCACTTAGTTGCCTATTTAGTTTGATTACAGAGTTTTTATCGTTATGAAAATTACCCTTCCTGATTTTTGACATATTTTTTCTTTTGTTGTATATCCTGTTTAATTTGGGAAATCACCAGGATTATTTGTTTCTAGGGCTAGTTTTGGGCTTACTTTTGATAGGTACATCAGCCTCTATACAGCCATCGATGTGGTTGTGCATAGTTTCTGAGATCAATTCAGCATAGGCTGATGTGATCTTGGGGGTTGGAGGGGTATTGAAGTTTGACAAGCCATCACTTAAAAGGTTTTCTGCCTTGAAATAGCTGTTTTTACTGGAGTTATAGAGTTGATTTTTTTCATTTCAAAGGATACAGCTTTATGGTCAGACCTTACCAGGGAGGTTGAGACATTGGAGGGTGCAGTGTTCTCCCATATTTATGAGTACAATGACCAGTATGTTGGAGCCTGTAATGGGCGTATTCACTGTTTGGTTACAGGTGTTTGAATTAATAAAGTTCTGGAATCTCTGTGCCTATAGATTTGTGGCCTGTAGAATTCCTAGTCTATTAAGGGGTAATTCAAGTCAGGTGTTAGGCTGGATGATAATTGTTTCCAGTAGGCCCAAGTATGCATTGTGAGCTTCTTGGGACTAACATGCACACACATCTCACCTTCAAAAGGTTAAACATTTGAAATGTCGAGCGTGTGTGTTACCAGCTAATAATATCAAAATCTCAGTATTTTGAAAAGTTCTGGTATCTTCTTGGGAATGAGGATTTGCTTTTTCCCCATTTTAGTATCATTTCAGAGTTGCTACATATAATTAGTAGTGGATATGAAGGTGGTGGGGGCTTACTTCCCTGCATAAAAGATGATTTATTATTTTTGTTACACTTTTCATTTTTGAGTGTGTCAGTCTTTTGTGATAAAATATTTTAAGGTTCAAACTTCTGGTTCTTCATTCTTTTGTAGGTGAACTTTATACACACACACACACACACACACACACACACACACACACACACACACACACACACACACATATATTTTTAAAGTTTTCATTTTATTATGACCCAATTTCTATTTCCTTTTTAGATATTGAGGTAGGAAAGGATTTTGAAAAACAATGTTTTTATTCTAATCTATACAGGAACCCAACCTTTTCCAACACATATCTTCATTATTCTAGTTGGCAACCCGAACATAAAAAAAAAGCAGTGGTAAAAGGGCAGCTAGTTCGGGTTACAAACAATGAACAGTTTTTTAGAGAAGCTGATAAGATAATTGATATGTTTCGAAAAAGGGCTTACCCAGAAGGTCTGTTAAATAGGGTATACAATGAAGTTATAATTAAAAGACAAAACAGAACTTATTTGCCCATTTTGGGTAGTCAGATGAAAGATAAAGGACACCATAACAACAGAAGGTAATAAATACACACTCAGTTTCATCACTACTTTTAATCTAGATAGTGAATTGCTTTTAGTAGCACCTGTAAAAATTGGTATGTTATGTTTAAGAACAATGATTTGGTGGATAAAGTGTGTCCTTTACCTACCGTGGTTTATAAAAAGGATAGGCCCCTAAAAGCCAGATTAGAAAAAGGGAATTCCTATAATACAGGTACGAGACAGGTTCATTTTGGTACAAGAAAATGTGGTTGTTGTTCTTCATGTGCCTATTTAAATACTACTGATAATTTCTGTATTAGGAATAGAAAGTGCAAAGTAAAGGGACAGTATTCATGTAATACCCATAATGTTGTTTACCTTGTACAATGTAATCAATGTCCAGCATTTTATGTTGGAAAAACCAGTAGAAATTTTAAGAAGCGGATATCAAAAACAAAAAATGCACAAACACACTTTATAGGCATGTAGAAAAAAACAATAATCATAATTTTAATTTTTTAATTATAGAACAGGTACAAAAGGATTTACAGTGGTGGATAATAAATGAACATTTAGATAGACAGGAACTTAGATGGCAGATTTTATTGGATGCCTGTAATTATCCTAGGCTAAATGATTGCTGCTCAATCACCCCTCTGTTAAAGCTATTGGCTTATACTATTAAATAATAATAATTTTTTAATTTTTAATGTCTTAACTTTTTTATAATAATTGTTAGTCTTGCTTTAAATGACTAATTAATTTATAACATCATGTGATGAATTAAGAGAGGTATATATTGGGAATGTTTTTCTGTGGATTTATGTTGTTCTGATGAAGATTTTCGAAAGCGCTTAACAACTGTGTCTTGTTAATAAAGAATTTGTTGGATGTTTGCTGCTTTTCCTGGAGTTTGTTCTTCAACTTTATCTCCAAGATGTCCTTGTCTCACTAGAAGACCAATCAAGAAGAATCAATGTAATCATTACAGGTTTATAGGATCATAGGGTCATAGAAATTGCAAGGCAGGTAAGTTATGAGACCATTTATGCCTTGTCAATACCCCCTTCAAGATGTAACTCCTGCTTTCAAAAGAGCAAAGAAAATCAGTCCTGGGATGAATTTGTGGATGCCCATCTAATCATTAAGGTTAGTCCTGAAGGATGTGAGGGTGGTACTATATTTAACATGTGAGATAATCACTATGTTTAGCATGTAAGGGTAGTTTATTCCGGATATGGGGTAAACTTTAGGTAAAAACATTTCTAACATATTTACTTTATATATTGGATGCAATTCAACTTCTTCATTATTGTGCTGCTGGAACTATTTGAACTTTGTTAATGTAAGAAATCAAGGAAGTTTGGGTCTGTAATGGAATGGAATACAAGACCTAGATGTCTACAAACAGTTTAGAAGAGGCCAAGTATTGAGAGAGGGCTTCAAGCCTGGCTTGGTGGTATAGGTCTTTAGGCTAGTAATCTTTCTGGTTAGGCAACACTGTGACCATTCTAGCTGTGCAATCTGTCTGGAGAGGTACATACCAAAAGGGGCATTATGCAGTGTGGCTGGTCTAATCAGAGCAGATTACAGAGGGAAAATAACTTCTGTCAGCCAGGATGATACCTTCAGATCTCAGCAATGCTACATAGGATATCCTGTAAAAAGAGAGGGAGTTGTTGTCTCAAGTACCAAGATACCTGATTACTATATCAGTTTGGAGTGGAGTAGCAATAATATATTAAGTTGGAGATGGATCCTCTTGTTTTTTTGTTTTTTTTTTTTTGTTTTTTGCTGACTGCAGCAATACTACAGTTTTTGTATTAATTTTCATCATTTTTCAGTACACTAATGGTCAGTAAGGATTATTTCTTGTTATAGTGACTTGTATCGAGTGTGATCAGACAATAACACCTAACCTGCAGCCATCAGCAAACTTCATTAGCCACAAGTCTGGATTTAGGGCTTGGAGGTCAGAGAAGTATATATCACACTGGAGGGGTCCCAGCACTAATCCATGGGCTATAGCACTAGTTACGTTCTTGTTTTATGATGTGTCATATGCTGCTATAACTATGTGGGCACTATCTTTTATCCAGTTTGCTATCACATTACTATGTATAGGTCCACATTAGGCCTCATAGCTTATTTATGATCCTAGAATGTGAGATGGTGTAAAACGCCTTGGCCAGATTCATATAGACTGTGTGGATTTAGTGACCACTACCCACAGCTTCTGTGACCTTCTTGAAGAACTTTACTAGGTTAAGTAGACATGGTCTCCCTTTGACAAAGCCAAGCTACAGAGAGTCCAGGTGTAAGATATTTTTTATATTGCAGTTTATGATGCCAGATGTGTTTTGCTCCATGGCCTTGTAGATAAGACTAATTAGACTGATAGATCTATAGTGCATGGGGTCTGCAGTGGGCCCCCTTATGAATGAGCATCAGAAATGCTGTTCTCCATACTCCAGGGCATACCCTGTAGATAAGCTTAGGAGAAACAAATTATGATGGGTTCTATGAGGGCATGTTTGGCATTCTAGCTTGCCTGACTTAGGACACTTCTTGGCTACATTCCTAAACGAAAGAAATTATCTCTAAAGCGGAAAAGTATGCAACATTAGCACTTGATTTTTTTCTAAAGTAGTTATTAATGCATTTATATTATTATTATTATTATTATTATTATTATTATTATTATTATTATTATTATTATTATCAGCATCATTATGATTATTGTTACCAGTATTATTATTTATTTTTTGTTTTGCTGCTTTAACTAACAGGTTGCAGAGCTGATATACTCCGGACTATTGTGTGATTTCTGTGGCGTGTTTATAGCATTTCTGAATTTTCTCTAAACTATTTTGATATTTAGCTAAGACAATTTTGTCAGAGCTAAATAGACAGGTCTGAGTATTTATTCACAGCATTGGTGGTAGTTTGGTTGTGCTTTACAAGAGCATGGATATGGTTTTGTCTGTTTCTATAGATCTGTTTTACTGATTGGAATGATATCATGGTCTTGGTAAATTAATTTTATATATCACTGAGCTTTAATTTTTTTTTTGCTTGCCATTCTGACTTGCCTGGAATGAGTATACTTCTCAGCTACTTCTTAAACAAAATAAATTGCCTGTAGCAGAACAATATGTAACATTTGCACTTGATCTTTTTCTAAAGCATATGCAGTAAGTGCATTTTTTTTGCTTTAACTAACAGCTTGCAGACTTGCGGACCTGATATACTGTGGACTACAAGTTTTAGTAATTCTATGGCTTCTTACAGTAGCTTAATTATTTTTCTCCAACCCTCCCACCATTTGCCTGTAGTGGTTTTAAAAGCCAGTGTCTCTAGTGTCTGCCCCATATGGTAATCTGTCTACCGACCTCCCCTTATTCATTCCTATTGTCCATTGTGTAAGCTATTTAAGTACTTTTCCCACAAATTGTTTTCCACAGATCATAATACTGAGTGCCCACTGAGCAAACCAGTTTTTGCTCTTAAGTTAACCTCCCTTACTAGAAATTGTCACTGGATACTGCGGTGGTGGTGCTGCGGTAGCATTGTTGCCTCACAGTAAGACGTTGTCCTGTTCGATTCTCAGCTAGAGCGTCTTTTGTGTGGAGACATGCGTGAAAGGTTGTGCATCAGTGCCAGCAACTCGGCATGTAAAAATCTACTGCCAATCATTAGCGGATCGGAGTTCCGCTGTGGCGACCCCTAACCGGGAAAAGCCGAAAGACACAACAACTAGAAATTGTCACTGGCTCATTTACACAAATCTGCTATCTACTTGGTGTCCTAGCCACACTCTGAATTAATTGTGCATCATCCCTGGCAGGAAAGAGATTTATTTCACTGTTTTGTAATTTATTTAACTATATTAGAATGCTACTGCTTTACTTTTGCTTCATTTGCTGAGTTTTGCACTTTAAATCATTTTAAAGTGCCCTAATATTGCACTGTTTGCTGACTGCTGAGATCTGCACTTTTGAGAAGGACTCCAGGCAATGTCACTCTGTAATTTGCTACATTGCATTTGTTACTAGTACATAGTTGTTGCATTCCTGCACCTTTGCCCCTGCTAAAGGGATTCTCTGCTGAAAGGATTAGATCTACATTCCTGTGGCAGTGGGAAGTAGCCTGATTTGTCTCTAAGTTGGAAATCACTTCAGTTAGCCTTTAGTACAATTTGGTGATTGACTGGAGGGTTATTTTGTTTATTTTAGCTGCTATAACGTCAACACCTCACACTGCCCCGTATAGTCACAAGTACTTTAAATCAATATTTTCTCTTTGATTGACTACCTCAAAAATCTCTACAGTACCAAGAAAGAGACACTAGCTTCCTCAGTGAGGAGCACAGTCCTGAAAGTACTTTTCTACTATCTCTGCAGCCGGCACGACGGATTTGGGCATCCTGAGGCAATGTAGCAATTGTTTTGTACGAACTGATAACCACCTAATTCTAAAGCAAAATGATATGGTATGTGATAGATGTAGTTACACAATGCCACTAGAGGCAAGTGTGTCACAAACACAAACAACATCAAATAGGCTATCTGTGACACATCACACACACACTACACCACCTACACATATTATAGACCAGACACATAGACCCACATAAGTTGAGGATATTAAATGTAATCTTCCAAAATATCAAAGGCCTCCTAAACTTCACACACAAAACAAGTATCCTCAGCAACCTCTACAGCTCCCTGCTAAGACAACATATATCAGTACATGTACAGCATCATCAGAAGGCATCTAACCTTCGAAGCCCATAATGCAAACAACTGCACAACACAATATTTTAGTCCTAGCAGAGTCTATTGTGAGACACACAGATGTCCCACTCACCAGGCTGAACAAGGAGAGGGTCATGGTCAACTGCCTGTTAGGGTCCAGGATCTGACAGATCATACATTCACTCAAGTCACTGTATCAGAAACACCATTATGACTCCATCAAAGTCCATGTGGGTCTAAAATACCTGAGTCATACCCCTGAACTATATGAAGAGAGACATGATACAGCTCTTGCACTTTGCATCAAAGCCAGATCATGGTCAAATGGCTTCCAAGGCAGGGTAATGAATCAGTTCCATTGGCTGGATCAGGAAAAACATCTTAAAGTAGCAGGCAGTGGTAAGCAGGAAAACTTTATTTTTAATTTACATTAATATAGTGACCAAGCCCCTCTGCCAGCACCAGGCCCTAGGTAGCTAGTGCTGGATCTGACCCTGCTATGCACCCCAGGCCAATATGAGCCTAGCACTGAGCAGCATTCTCAGAATCCAAGGATGATGCCACAATACTAACAGAAGATTATTGACCTTAATATTTAACTTTTTGATGTCAGTCCAAGGGGGTACAATATTTGTCTGCCTGGGAGGATATGGGATATAAACAATGCTGCTTTGCCAGGCCCCCTCTTCTAGGTTTTTAAGCATTGACTAAAATCTTGTCCACCCCATATTGCCTTTTTTCAACAGTGCCAACTGGATAAACCTACCAGCATAGCTAAGCCAACTCAGAATAATCTAAAGGTGTCTTAACCCAGTGATCATGTTGACAGTAACCTGACATTTGGCAACCACATGTCCACTGTGGTGAGAAAACCATTCTATATTGCACAACTTATAAGTAAGAGTATGATATCCAGGTGCAAGGAGGTCATTCTTCCACTGTATTCTGCTCTCGTCAGACCAGTCATTGCATATGATGCACCATTCAGCATGCACCTGAACAGGCACTTACAACACCTCGAGAGACCATGGAGATTCTGCCCAAAAAGTATACAGTGAGTAAACAAGCCCTGTGTGGAAGTCTTTAGACCCTATCCCTGTACTTCATCTCCTGCACACTGCTGTGTGATGATTTATGTCTAGCCTTCAAGGTATCCACTGATCCCACACTGATGAATCTGTGCCACATCTGCAAAACAATTAGCAGTGCCTCAGCATCATTTGTGACATAAACAGGACATGTTGGAAGGACAGGTACCTGTCTCAAAGATTATCCCTTCTCTGGAGCAGGCTTCCTTTCCATGTGAAGCAAAGGTCATCCCTAACTATATTCAAATATAACTTATCCAAATGAATGGAAAATCCATTGGGGGGGGGGGGGACTGGTGATATGTCAATTAAATTTGTTTGTTTTTATTGGGTCTGTGGTTATTTCAGGAAAATTTTGGTCCCTTGGCATACTGTATGCTTCTCTGTGACTTATATCTCAATTATTAAATCTCCATTATAGATCTTATTAGGCCATCGATTCCCTGGGAAGTTTATATTTTCAATACTCTTGAAATTTACACATCACATTTGACTGTTATTTCAATCACAACTTAGTGCCATGGATCTCAATAAATTACTCCAAGGCTTATGCGTGGACAAGGATGACATCCAGGTCTTTGGAATAGCACTGGATAACAGTTCCAAAGAAAATAATATAAATGATCCAGTTGGCGGTTGTAGTTTTCTATTTACACAATTGGGCAAACAAATTAGAACTTTACGTAGCAATATTTGGCATTCTAGGTTTTTCAAAGCCTATCAGAATTGCAATATAACACCTAGAGGCCTAAGAATTAAACATCAGCCTGTAGTCAGTAAAGCAGATGAAACTCTTTTACAGGAATGGAAATTGGCTCAGCAGAAGGCCTCCATGTCCTTTGTGAACATATTAGCCTCTTTTTATGATAGGATGGTACAAGTCAATATTTGTGATGTGCAAGAAACCTGTAATCAGTTGAAGGAATATGAAAGTTTACCAAATTTTAAGGATAATTTGAGTAAATTATCTAGGGAATTGGTGGCCTTTGAGAACGGTTTAAAGGAGAAAAAAAAATACTTCCATATGTCCTTGGACCCCACTCCAAATTTTAAGAAAGCCATAGATGATTTTTTGGATTCTGCAGTAGAGAAAGGGATTATCAGTGCCAAAATTAAAATTCAATTAACAGTACGGGACCCTTGCAAACAATATTTATATCTATTAACTAAAATCCACAAATCTCTCAGGGAGCCTCCCGGTAGACCAATAGTCTCGGGGATTGTTTCACTTACTGAACCTTTATCTGTTTATTTAATCGAGCATTTGAAGCCCTTATTGACGTATATCAGGGCCAGGATTAAGGATACAACCGAATTTCTTCAAATAGTTCCAGAATCCCAATTGGAACCTTACTGGCTCATGTGCACTCTTGATGTCAAGTCTCTATATACCTGTATTCCCCATTGGGCCGGATTGCTGGCATTGGAATTTTGGCTTAATAGAACAAATATTTATCCTCCTGGTTTCAATACTCTTTTAGTTTGCATGGCTGAGCATGTACTTACCAGGAATGTTTTTTATTTCCAAGATCAATGCTATTGGCAAATTCAGGGCACTGCGATGGGGGCATCTTTTGCCCCTATTTATGCAGACTTATTTATGGGGTATATAGAGGAACAGATCATCTATGATGGTATGCATAATCTATATTTACCTGAGATTGACATCTGGCGCCGTTATCTGGATGACTGTTGGCTAGTTTGGAGAGGGGGCCCAGAATATCTCCAGGAATTTATGGAATATCTTAATTGTAACAAGTGGGGAGTTGAATTCACTGTGAATTACAACATACAAGAAATTGATTTTTTGGACGTACATTTGGAGCGAAAACCAGATCATACTTTAAGAACAACGGTTTACAGGAAGTATCCACAATATAATAGCTTGCTACATGCCTCCAGTCTCCATCCCAGACATACTATTAATAACATTCCAAAATCGCAGTTTCTTAGAATCAGAAGAATCTGCTCCTCAGAGCAAGACCTCAATATATGTCATCAGGATCTTACTAATAGATTTTTAGAAAGAGGGTACAAGCAGGACAATGTTAAAACTGCATCAACATGGGCTTGTAATCAATCGAGGGACAGCCTATTAACATACAAATCCAAACGTATTATGGGTAATCAGGATACCATCAGGCTGGTTACAACATTCGGAAGGAATACTCATCAGTTCACTCAAATTATTAATAAACATTGGAATGTACTTAAAAGTAACATACAACTTGATGACTGGTTGGGGGACAGATGTCAGTTTTCGTACAGAAAAGGAAAAACCCTGGGGTCACACTTCTCACATTATAAAAAGACCATGACCAAATCGAGCATGTATCACCAAACTACTCTTTCAGGGGAGAAATTAGTGGGGTGTTATCCATGTGGGCATTGCTCCTTCTGTAAACACATCTTTTAGACTAAGAATTTTACCAGCAAAAATACAGGTAAATTATTTGATATTAAGTGTTTTGCTAATTGTGGAAGTGAGTGGGTTATTTATTTGGCAACTTGTTCATGTCAAGCGTTCTACATTGGTAAAACATCCAGACAGCTCAGATGTCGAATGTCAGAACATCTGGGAGACATTAGGAATGCTAGAATGACCAACGCTTTGTACAAGCACTAACTGATTCACAAAACAGCTAAATTCACTTTTACCATTATTGATAGAATTTTTGGAAATAAATATTTCAGAATAGGATGGCACAATTTATTGAATACTAAAGAAAAGAAATGGATAGTCAAATTAGGTGGTCTTTTTCCACCAGGTCTTAATGACAAGTTATGAAACTGTGCTTAGGATTATGCTGAATATTTAGTAGTTAGTTTTACAATTTATCAGCATATTTTCATTTTCTTTATTATTTAGAATACATTGTATTATTCATTTTTGTATGCTGTTTTTTTATTTCATTCACGTATATTCATACATATATATATACATGCATTTTGTAACACTTCGTATGTACTATCCATTTTTGTTGCTCTCACAGGAAATTATGTCAATTGTTGCTCAATTGGGTATCATATATAAATGCAGTTTGCGAACTACTGACCATGTATAACCACTGAAGAAAGCTATATGCTGAAACCGGTCTGGTAGAATTAATAAATCATCTTTGCTTCGTGTCCCTGGTGCTGGCCTTTTCTCTTTTTGTTTACATTCAAGTTGCTTTGGCCTGTGCATCTGCCATACTTGCTAGCACGTTTTTGGAGTGATTATGTTTTGGACTTTAAACCAGATGGTCAGCAGGTAGAATTTAACCAGGGATGGAAATACTACAGGCATGGCACATGAGAGGGCAATATTAGTAGGCACTCACAGACCATCATATTTGGTATGAGGGTCACCACCATTTTGCATAGATACTTTCACCTCTCACAGATTGTAGCATGCATGCCAAGTAGCAGTCATTGCCAGTGAACATTTAGAAGTTTTTAGACTGCCTATGAATGCTGAGTGCTATGAGGCTGGCAATAAAAGGAATACAAGTTTGGTATTCTTCCATTTTAACCAAGTGTGTCTAGGTCTTATAAATGGAGAAGTGTACTAACATATGCTTAGTATATTATTCAGAAGGTTGGAAGCTGTTAAGTGCAAGAGGTCATGATAGACAAGGTAGGTGCATGGAGAGAAAAAAAAGGAAGTTTGAGCAGCAAACAGGACAAGAAATTGGAAGAGGTGACAATAAGCAAAGCAAAAAACAAAGGCAGCAGTAACTTACAAGCCTACAAGAAGTTTAAGCAACAAGCAAGACAAACCGGATAGCAATAAGTGTGAGAGAATAACAAAGCAGGTCCAACAGCAGTGATACCAACATAAATACTAGCAGTGCACTTCTCCTAAATGCCACATTGCCACTCAGTATGCATCTAAAGGCAGCTTATTGCAGCCCTCCACAAACATATTAACCCACAGCAACACTATAAGACTGAAAGCTGAAGTGAGCAGACTGGCCTCTAGCAGCAACAAAAACAACTTGATACGTCATTTGGAAGGGAAAATTCAGAAAAGCACACACCTGCTACTCTGTTCAAGGTCAGCTACTACAGTGCTGTGCAATGCACAGCTGAGAACAGTGGTATGCAAGGCAGACCAGTGTATAGCAAGCAAGAAAATAACAACTAGCCAATCAGAATTCAAATTATAGGAAAGCTATTAATGCTTAAACACCCAAAACAGTAGTAAATTACATTCTCTCATGACATAACAAGTACAGCTATATTTTAAAATTACCACAAACACTAGGTTAAATAAGCTGTCGTCATATCAGCACAATGCAGTAAAAACTGCAAATCAGTTGTAATCAAATGTTAAATAGCAATTAAGTTAATAATCATTTTTTATGTGTTGTTGGAACCTAGAAGTCAAACCTCATTTAAATAAATCAAATCAGGTTTTAGCAACTGCTCAGTTGTGCAGCTAAGGGTGGTCCAGGCAGCAGGACGACCCTTCTGAGAAACTCAGTCTGAAAATACAGAATATTTTCAACCAAGTAACCACTCCTGGTAAAGGTCTTTCATCATATATAACAGAATAAACAGAGCACTGCATTCCCCTCCAAGACTACCCACCAAGGCTGATTTATGTTAAATTGTTGAGTTCTACTGAAGCTTTCCATATTATTTTGGCTGTTACAAAAACAAAAGATAATTGCAGTATAACTTAAAGATTATTGCATACCCAGCTCAAAACAATGAACAGGTGCCAACGATAGACCTCCTAATACAATGTGACATCAGGCTTAAAATGACTTACCCAATGACTATATCTTTTTCCCGGAATTGATCTGAATATTGAGCTTTAAACAAACACCAACAGTTTCAAATATGAAAAAGAACATATTTAACTGTGAGCTATAATCATATATCTGTGAAGTGCTGTAAATGACGACAGGTTACCATGCTCTAACATTCATGTAGTGCATGGAACACCGTGGTTACACTCCAAAATCAGAAAAAAGATAGACCTGCTATGCGCTACTGTAGAACAAGACCCAGCTGTAACAGTGCTGTGACAGACTGGTATAAGGGAAGAGACGTTCCTCTGGTCCATGAATATCTTTCCTCCTATGTCTACTGAAGTTTGCAGATGTTAGCCTGTAAATAACTTATTTAAATTAGGGCTGTATTTAAAAACTGTCCCTGACGTTTTCCTTATTTGCTGTCTGTGTAACAGTACTAGTTAAGTGCTTTACTTGCTTTCAAAGATGGTAAAAGGCATCACATTTTGTTTATTTTTCATTTGTAACTGATAATACATAGAGTAAGACTCCATGCACTGCTAAGAGTTTGATCATAACCCATTATAACTTGCTGTCAACATGGATGCCAAGATTCACCTATCACACTTCAGTCTTGAGGTGAATTTCTTGACATCCATGTCTTGAACACATCTAACGTGGTTCCAATCAGAGATTCAATCATAACACTCTGACTTGTAACTTTTTACAGTGATTACCACCGCTCTAAAGAAAGGAACAAGTGTTACTTGAGAATGAGTTAAATGCTGTTTATGGAGAGCACATTATTCTAAGGCATGAGTACACAACTAATTATATACCCCTACACAGCTGCTTTCTCATCTTTGGTATAAGCCTGTGCTTAGCAAATTTTACTTTATTATAAATTCATACACAGACGACTCATGGTATTATATACCTGCTTGGCTCCACACAAACTACCTCCTGTGGAAAAATTAACATCACCCAAATGCACACTGTGTGTAGGAATGATTCTGTAGTAAATATACTTTGTATTTTTGGAATATAAACTCTTTCTTCCTGTGTGTTATTTTCAATTAGAAAACCTTTAAAAAGTTTTTGATTATCTGGGATACAATTAATCTAAGTGGTATAATTTTATTCCCTGTATACCTATTGCATATCAATCAACTTAAAATTATTATGTGATTTGCACAGTGTCAGCTTGGGTCATAGTCTGTGTTGCTGAACAATGGATGGACAGAGAATAAATCTCTCTCAAAATATGGTGCTCCTTTATTAGAGAGGCTCAGTCATCATGGAAGTACTCACAGAAATTTCTACAGATTACAGGGAACTTGCCTGACCTATTGAACAATTTAAGCAAACTTTGTTATATGAACGCCTGATATTCTTCTTCTTCTTCTTCTTGTCCAATCACCTGCAGCATGTTCTTGGGATGTGGGAGGCAGAAGGCACCCCGCCCGAGATCGAACCAGAGAACCTCTTGCTGTGAGGCAGCAATGCTAACCACTGCACCACCGTGGCCGCCCTTATATGAACGCCTGATATTAACTCTCTTAAATACCATTGGAGGATTCAATAAACCCTACATGGTCATGGTAGCAATGAAATTCATATTCAGTAAGCGCCGTATAGAGGTGTGCACCTCTACGCAAACAAGGTAAACACAGTGGCATGCTAATTACAATATAAGTAGCTGAATTGCATGCTAATCAACCAATTCAACACAGTGGAGCTATTCAACAAGCTATAAAGCATCTGTGTAGACTCTGTGCTGGTTTATCCTGCAGATTCCAAAACTTTTGGAATGCAAACATGGAAAGGAGTCTCATGGACAGGATATTAGGGGCTGTTGCTGCTGATTTGTAAGTGCTACAGGCTGAAGCCAATGCTGCTGTTGCTGCCAATAGGCCTAGGCAAAGAAGGAGAAAAGTTTTCAGGCACCATTTAACTCTTCACAACCTACATGATCTGGAAATTTAGAGTGCTACAGGGTGGACAGGGACACACTACAGGAACTCTGCGACCTCTGCCATCCTCAACACAGAGACAGAGCCAACTGAGGGGAACCCATCCCGGTGAAAACAATGTATGTGTAACCCTTAGAATCTTAGCTACAGGTACCTTTCAGAGACCAACAGGGAACATGCTGGGGGTGTTGCAGGCATCAGCACCCAGGATCCTCCACCAATTCCTGAATGCTATGCTGCAACATGCCAGTGACCACATATATTTTCCCCATAGTTCTGAGAAGAGAGCCACAAATATTCAGGAGTTCTAATATGTAGCACTACCCTGAAGTACTGGGTGTCATAGACTGCACACATGTAGAAATGAAGGCACCACTCGGGGAAGAGGGTAGGCTGCACATAGAAAGAATGGGCTACCATTCTATCAACTGCCAAGTCATGTGTAATGCCAAGGGAATCATCTTGAGTGTGTGTGCTGACCCTGGCAGTTACCATGACTCACATATCTGGCACACCTCCCAAGTGTACCAGATGTTTGCTAGGGGGGGATATCCTACGAGGTCATTTACTGGGGAATGCAGGCTATGCACTGGAACCATGGCTGATGACACCCATCAGAAATGCACACACACCCATGGAAGAATGCCATAATGAGGCACATACTCAAACCAGAAATATCATAGAGTGTGTGTTTGGGCTGCTGAAATCATGGTTCCAGTGCCTAGATACATCTGGGGGAACCCTGAAATACAATCCATGGATATGAACAGAAATATTCACAGTATGTGCCATGCTACACAACCTAATCCTGAGGAAACAGCTTCAGCAGGACCAGCAAGGGGAAGGGGCACAAATCCCACCACCAATGCCAAGCTCACCACAAACACAGGCAGATGATGAGTCAGGGAGGAAGCACCAGCTGCTGTGGGTGTAGGCAGATGTAGGCATGCTAAATATGCCCTTCCATTGGCTAAGAGACAAAGTATAAGCACGCTCACTCACTACCTAGGGGCCTAAAATGCCCCCCCTACTTATATACATATAGTAACATTCATGCCAGACAAGTCACACAACCGCTACCTCCGCATGTATTGATTGTGTACTGCTTGCATCAGACAAGAGTCAGCAACTGCTGCATTTACAAGCTAAGTCCTGAACCTGGAGTGTATTGTTTAATAATATGAATGTGTGAAATATCCTTGTATTTCATTATTTGGTATAGTAAGCAAGTAAAAGGTTGGAGATTTTGAAATTACCCTAACATGTGACAGTAGAGACTTAGTTGACTTATATGTGCCCATTACTAGGTGGCAGGCCTCAGGCATCAAAGATTCACACAGTCATACCTCTCAAAAGTACTGATGATCACTGCATGCCTTCAGTTTAGCACCATACGTTTCTACTGGAAAATCATTAAAGATAAAAGTTAGAAAGTAATGATGCATATTGCAGTTTCTGACTTCACAATCCTCACAAGATCCTTCACTATAAAGTTGGGACATTTTGATGTAATCAGCTGTCTAACTTTCCGAGGACAATATAAGTCAAAGGTACAATTATCATTTCAACACCACAAATGCAGCTATACTAAGTACTAAGTTACCTATGCACCCTGAGCATCAGACACAAACCTTATGTACCCTGAATCCGAAAAATAGAAAACAGGGATATGGCACAGTTATCATCACTAAGCTTACACAAAGGGTCAATGAGTGTGTGTGAGAAAGAAAGAGAAGCAGGTAGACCTTTGGATAAACCAGCAAATGGCCATTGAGGCAAAATGAGTAACTGTTGTCTGTGCATCTTTAGAGGTCATCCAGGTGAAATTGGTGTGAGAGTGTCTGCATGAACACAGCCAATCTCTTAGCTGGCTCTATGTTTTGGTATGTCGGACAGCTGTGAACAGTGCATGGTAGAGATGGGAGTTCATTGTTCTTGTCCCTGACCATGAGAATTGGCTCTTACAGAAAATGCACTTGCACGTCCCCGCCCACAGTCAGATGCACTGCTACTACCAGAACATGACTGATGTCTGCTGGAAGAACTCCTTTCATGGGGAGGCCCAGGATCACAACCCCATAGCCTGCCACATCTGGATGTGGACAGCACATTCACTGACAGAGCAGTGGAAGTACTACCACTACATGAGTGTGATCAGACACAGCCACGTTGGCTGACAGCAGATGATGTGGCTAACCCATGCCCATGAGGATGTTGTTGTCCTCCCAGTAGATGTTTTGTCACAGACAATCCTTGTTCCATGATAGACATCCCTCATTCCAATGTGTCATTCACTCGATCCACTGAAATGGCAAATGGATTTATTTATTTATTTATTTATTTGCAGTTGTTTTACCAGGATAGTCCATTGGGCCTTGAGAACCCGTTTTCAATGGAGTCCTGGGGAGAAAAGCTCCACATTTAGATTATACAAGGATTTAATAGCACACTTGATTACATGATGATTACAAAGACTATCATTTGTATAAATTGGTTTTATAACACTTAATCTAGCAAGTTTACATTGAGAGTAGTATAAACACAGTCCAAAAAAGACAAAATGAAAGTTAGAAGGTTTTTTTTTTTTTTTATTAGGATAGATAGAGAGCTAAGAAATTACTGGTGTAGTTAGGGAGATATATGCTGCAGGCAGGCATGCAAGCATGCCTTTGCTATAAGGGATTTAAAAGAAGGAGTAGAGAAAAGGTTTTGTGAAAAAGAGTAGGTTATGAGGGATGGGAGCAGGAGCATTCCCAAGTGGATGTCAGGTGAGAGTGTAGTGATTTTTTAAAAACTGGGATGCTAGCGATTGTGCGAATGGTGGGGGGAAGGGAGTTTCATAGGCGTGCAAGTGAGAAGGATAGGAGGTTTTGTCCTGGGGGATGGAGGGGTCTATGGACTTCAATAAGGTTTTGATTGTTGGATCTTAAGAGTCTTTGTGTGTGGTGCATTTTAAAGGTAGTAGAGAGGGAGGGACATAGGTGTGGTTGAAATATGAATTTATGGGCATATGTGAGCTGGGTATATGAGAGGTAGTTGGGTAGTTCTAACCAGTTGAGTTTGTGGAGAGGTTCAGAGTGATGTATAGATGATTTGGTACTGGTGGCGAATTTGGCTATTTTATTATAACAAGAGGATAGCTTGGTTTTGAGTGATGTTTGTATGTTTGTTAGAAGAAGGACACCGTAGAGAAGGGAAGGAAGGAGAAATGTAGAGGAGAGAGACAGCTTAGTAGATTTGGTGAGGAACCGATTGTGTCGATAGAGCATGCCAAGTTTTTGGTGGGTTTTTTTTATATTTAATAATAGGTGGGAGTTGAATTTCAGTTTGTTGTTGATTTGGACCCCTAACAGTTTGGATTCGGATACTAGCTGTAGAGGTGTATTATTTTGGCTGGTGATGGGGAATTAATTTTTATCAAAGTTATTGGCTTTAGAGAGTGTAAATATAAGTTTAGTTTTAGTTGCATTGAGTGCTAGATGGTTGGAAGCAGTCACACATGTCAGTCTGTGCCACGGGTACAACCCTAAGTATTTGTCTAGAGCATCTATTGGAATGTGCCTGTGCCTCTGTGATGGCCCTAAGCATATATTGAGTAGCACGGAAGAGATGTCTGCACTATTGCACCAAGTTTATGAAGGACAGCAGAGCCTCTCTTAGCACCCCTGTCAACCCTCCTATGTGACACCTTGCCCACACTTTGGTTACAGACAGAGTCAACAGGCAATGAAGCCATAGTAGCCACACTCTCCAGATCAATGGTCTCACCCTTCACCTGTCCAATATCTTAGGGTTCACTGGAATGGGTAGGTGTAGGCCTGCTGACTGTGTCCAATGGAATTGCAGTGGATGACTGTATGTCAAGCTCAGTGTCAGATTCAACCTCTGCACCCCCTGACTGTGCCTCAGTTTGGCCACCATCATCAGAGTCTGCTAATAAACTGACATCAGGTGGCAGAGGGCCCACAATCCCACTATCATGATCACCTGTGATAAAAAGCAATATATACAGGAAAAAAATAATAGCTACACTAGTATAGTCCAATATATGCTAGCAAAGAAACAGTACTGTCACTATTACAGACTGTAGAGCAATACACACAACAGGTGTAACATTAACAGCACACATTAAAGTAGTTCTTTAAATTGCTCAGCAGTGTTGACATAAAAATGTTTGGCTTACCATCTGCAGATGAGATACTCTTCTGCAATCCAGATGGTCCTGGAAGAAGTTAAGCAGAAGGTAAGAGCAACATCATCAACATTAACAGAAAGGCAGTGGGTAATACTTTTACCTCTATATATGTCCATTGACTATACTTTCAACAAGAACATGGCTGTCAACTCCAACCAAAGCTAATAACTGTAGCAATCTTCAATCCCACCGCCAAAAAAATACATGTGATACAGAAGTAATGTATTGATTTGAATTGATTTGCTATACAACAGTATTCAACTGTTGAGGTACCAAAGCCTACCTGGAAACTCCTCCTGGGATGTGGGGTGTGCTTGCTGTCTCTGAAACTGTTGCAGAGACATCTAGGACATGCTGTACTGCACTCTCTTGGGAGCTGCCTGGATCCCTGATATTGGCCCAGAACTCTTCATTGGGTGTTAGTGGTGGTTTAGTGGTGGTTCCTAGCAGACCCTCCCCTGGTAACCATCTGGTGTTGCCCACTGCAGCTGCTTTCCTCCGTGCAGATGTGATCATGTCAGTGGCCCTGTGGCACACCTACTCATATGTCCTGCCATGGCCACCCATGGCATTCACATCAACTATCTGGTGGCAAATTTGCATCCTATGTACCATATCTCCCCAGCCCCTTTCCAGCAGAAAAGCACCATATTGCCTAAATGCATGCACTACCGCCTGATTTTCAACATCAGTGAAGGGGGGATCTTCGAGGATTGACATGCCTGGGTGGCGTACTCTTAGGTGTCCTAAAATACAACAGCAGGATAATACACATAGGTGTCATATAACTGCAAAATAATTGTTTCCGGATAAAACAGAAAAATGTAGCTATTCAGTACTACCCCCTGAAGAAACAAACAACAGTCTACAGATGTGAAATACAAACAACAGGCAAGATACAAACAAAGAGAGTAACAACAGCAACATATCCTTGTTTGTGCCATAACAGTAACTCACCTTTACTCTGCCCCCCAAAAGAGCAGTCTCTTTGTTTGTGCTATAACAGTAACTCACTTTTGCTCCCCCCAAAAAGAACAGGCAAATGACACATTTTGCTAACAAACCATCTAAAATGCTAAAAGTGCTATCAAAGGAACTGTCCCTGAAAAATTTATACATATTTATTACACAGCATTCCATTTTCATGATTTGGCAGTCATGTATACCTCTGTAATGGCTTGACAAACATGCCCATGCCATCAGTATACTTTTAACTAATGCATACAGATAAAAGTGTTTTGTAGCTGACAAAATGGAAGCATACCTTCTGAAGTTCAGTACACGTCTGTACAGATATATCCCAAAGAAATTCATATTTGTGGTCTTCCCAACATAAACAAGTCTTCTCACCATCAGTTTGCCCAGCTACATGGTTACTTTTTTATATTGTGTAGATTCAGGACTGTTAGTATGGTGAAGATACAAATGAGGTGTAGAACTCATTAGAATTGCTGAATCCCAAATTCATGGATCAGTGTAGGAGATGTAAACATAGTAAAGGAACTCCCTCAGTGTTTGTGAAATGGATTGCAACTGTAAATGATTACTGGCTGGGAGAAGGAATATACAACAGCACTGTAGATTGCCTTACTTTCACTGGGATATGTCAGGTTAGATGTGCAAAGTGTTAGATGTAAGGTTGGAAATGTAAGTAAGCAGCACAAAATTCACATGTTGTGTTCCTTAACATCCACCCTGGTCTTCATTTGTTGGCAACTGCATATGATATTTTTCCAGTTAATATCATCACACATTTTAAGGCCAATGATATAGAATGGCTTACATACTGCATGTCTGAGATTACTGGTCAGATAACTGAAGAATTATCAATAAACACAGAAATGTAAAACAGATATATATATTTATTGTCCAGCAATAATCATAACAGGTTGTGTGATAACTCGGTGCACTGCATCCAAAAATAATAATTGTACAAATAACAGTTGTATGGTTTGATATCACTGTAGATGCTGGTACAGTTGGTTGTGTGCAGTTTGAGTTCAGTTCTTTGCTGCAAAACAGTTTATGTGGTAAGGAGGGATAAGGCATCCATCCTGTGTTGTGAAGGTCCATTGGAGTGAGAGTTCATATCCAGATCTGTGTAGACATATCTCATGTGAGCCATCATTTTCTTGCATATATGTCATACATTGCTTTTCCTCATTTCAACTACTGCCCCCCCCCTTTTTTTTTCTTCTTTTCTGTCTTTATCTATTTTTAGGGTGGGGCAATATTTGTGCATTTTAGCACATAGAGCAATCACAGGAAAGGAGGAAATGAATGGCAGGTTTGGCTGTGCATTTCTCATTTGCACAAATTGCGGCAGTGTGCAAACTGGACAACTGGGCCAACCAAGAAGCATACAGGACCCAAAGAGCCCAAAATAACTAGTCCTGTGGCAGTAAATGTAACTGTAGGGCTGGAGTACAGATGGTCCTGAGTTCTAGTAGTGGGTGTGCAACCTTTTTTTTTACTGTTGTGACATTGCAGTTTACAGCAATGAACTGCAGTATAGACAAGTGTTATTTCAACCTTCTTGTGGCAGCCAGTGTAAGTGTAGGACTGCTATGCACATGGTCCTGGGTTCTAATACAGTATATTTCATACACATTTACTGTTGTTGCCCTTCCAATTACAGTCATTCTCACTAACACTTTAGATAGTGGACCTGATATTCATTATATGTATGAGAGGTGAGGCACTATTATTGTGTAATTTATTTATTTATTTATTTATTTATTTATTTATTTATTTATCTAGCTATGTATTATCACATTTATTTTCAGAGGTATGCCTGTGCTTATAATGTGTACTAAATTCCTGTAAGTATAATGCTGCTATGTGGACTTGCATGGCCTTTACATTTGCCTAAGATGCAAACACAACAGCCTGTATATACAATAACATTGTAATTGCAATTACAATTATTTTATTCCTCACTGCTTGGCACCTCTGCTTTCCACTTACCATTGCACAAACTCATTGCTCGGGGAGAGAAGCAGTGCTAAATAGTGTGCATACTCCAGAAAACATAACTGGAATTGGCAGGAAAGCATCAGTCTCCATTGTCCTAGATCTGTGATAGACATGTCAGGCATTCATGAGGTAGGTGCTAGGTTTAGGGCATGGAGGTGGGGGTGTCGAGGAGTCCAGAATATTCATTGGACTCCTAGTTAAGAACCACAGCCACAGACTTGTTCAGGGGGACTATTCTGGCTCCCATTACAAGTCTGAGGCTTGGGACAGTTTAGCCTAGGCTGTATCTAGAGCCACAGGTATTCTGTGTACTGGAGAGCAATATAGGCATCATTTCAATAACCTATGCAGGAGGAAGAGGGATACACTTTGTTGGATTGAGGAATTTAGGACTGAGGACATCTCCCACCTGTGTAAGTATGACCTACACAGAGTACTTGTAAGACTTAGAAAGCTGAATTTAGGAAATACTGGCATGCATAATGGTGCTCTGTTCTTTTCTGTTTTTTCCACAGCTGCCAGTGATCAGGAGTGCAGTGTCAGAGCCCACAGGGCTAGATTGGTGAAAATGAGTGTAGCATGTGGTATGTATGCAGCAGAAGATGGTGTTATTGTAGCATTAAAAGTTAAAGATAGCTTTTTTTGGTATTTTATACAGTTGTAGCAAATTGAGCATGTATATCCCAACTGTAAAAGTAAGTATGCATGCATTAGTGTGTATCACAAACCAATCATAAGAGGCTAATATTATACTTTTGTCAGAGGTTTGGGGTTTAAATACCACACTTCACAACTATACAATACTGTTTTTCTTCAATAATATTTTCATTAAATTCAAACCTCTATACCAGTGGCACAGATGCCCTGCTGTAAACTGTAATCTGTATAATTGGAATGCATTGATATACAATATATGCACATTTCAAGGATGACTTGCTGCAGTCTGTAGTATTGTGTGCATCTGTTAAGAGCTGTATAATTAAATGTAAAAGTTAAGATAGAGTTAAATAATTGTATTGATGCATTGTATGTCACATATGAAGGTACTAATCTTATACCCCAACCCTTAACTCTCTTTCTTATTTTATTTTTATTTTATTTTATATTGTTTATTAAAACATTATTTGTTTAATTTTTTTATTGTATTTTTCTTTCTTTTATGATCATTTTTATTTTCATTTTATGTTATTGTAAAAAATCATTTTTACTTTTTTATTTTATTTTGTTTTATTTTCTTTTTTTATTTTTATTATATGTCATCAAAATGTGTCCATGTCATCCATGTGTACCACATCACTAAATGCTCCACAGCACAGTGGGATAAGCCAGACACAATGGAACCTCTGCCCCCACATCCACCAGCTCCACCACTGATACACAGCATGTCTGGGAGCCAACCTGACAAAACTGCATCTGCTACCCCAGCACTACCTGCACCATAAGGTAGTCTTGTCCCAGAGGCTAGTGCAATGGTACCCTCTGGGAGCAGTGGAGGAGGCGGTGATTTCATCAACCACACCGAGTTGTCAGGGATGGTTCTAGGGTGGTGTACCTCATCGTTGGTGCACACCTACACTGGCTGGAGAGGCCGCATTCCAGCCATCAGCAGAGTGAGGTGATAGTGATGACAGTCCAGTGGGTGAAGACTCAGTCCTCACTGTCTCCTAGCTTGATGACCGTGAGCTCTGGATGTCCCCACCCTCACCTCAATCATGGTGTGCCCAACCTTTTGTGTCCATCACCATCCCTGTCTTTTGTCTTTTTTTGTCTTGTCTGTCAGCAATTGCTTCCTCACCTAGCCAACTTACTTGACCCAGACATACCTACATCCCCTCCCCAACTTTCCTCTCTCTCTGAAATAAAAAAAAAATAAATGGGTACCTGTCCCATAAAAAAATCATCCCATAAATAGCTCTCCATTTTGCACACATCACTTCTTGACACACTTGATATGTTCCAGTTGGCTATACAACATGACTGTGTTGTGGTCACCCCTCTCTCTGGAGGTGACATTCCAAATTCAGTTAATATTTTGCACATATGTTCAGTTTACAGTGTTAAAGAAATGGGTAGCTAGGGTTCTTTCCTACTTCCCTCCTACACTGCTTTCCCTTTGTTATCCCCCCCCCCTGCTTTCTCCCTATTTCAGAACTTTTCTATCTATCCCATTTCACTTCTTCAATCTGATCAAAAAAGTAAAATCACACACAACACACACAGGTTGCTGCAAAAGCAATGGATCCTTCACTTTTTGAACTGCATGTTTGCATGGAGGTGTGCATTTCACACCAACATGTAGCAACAGTGAACAGCAGCAAACAGCTACAGTCACCCCTGTGCAATGCCGCTTAACACCGCTACACTATGCTGGCACACAGCAACACATTCACTATAAACAATTTATGTCATTGCAATATCACTCTCTTAAAGTATTTAAAGGTATTACATACACCTGGATTCGAACCAAGTACCATCTGGCCTCAACAGGGAATGTATCAATGCATTAATATGTGCTTCCACACAGTTTGTCAAGCAGCAGGTGTGTTTCATAGACTCATTACTAGCTGTCAGACTTTAGCAATGTGGCTCGCATTTGCGTAATGCTTAGCTATGCACAAACTTGTGTATCTTGCATGTGTATACACTTTGCTAACAGTCATGCAAACCCGCTGTCCACTGTGCTATGGCAAACTAAATATTATGTATTATTGCTGTTTACTGTCCATTTATTGTCTATGACATGACATTACAGGTGGCAACATTACAAACTGAAGGCCCTATCTCACAGTATGCCACATATTTACAGTACAGCCATGTGTTGCCACCCCACCAAGCAATGCAATCCTTGTGCCTCAGTACTTGTATATCACCTACATTACAAAATGTAGTATCAAATGTTGTGTGATATGCAATGCACATCAATCTGTAACATGCAGAATTACAACTATTGACACATACACCTAAAATCTGCAAGACTGAGGAAAGAATCCACATGGACCATATCCATGGGAGATAGGTGACCTTCAACACATTTGATCCAACCCATTGTGTTGTAGCCAAGGGTAGATCTTGCTTATTGAACCTTGTGGGCTTCTTTGATCCTGATCCCAAAGACCTGGATGATGGATAACAGGACACACCATCTATGTTGAGTTATCCAAGGCCTTTGACACTGTCCCCCATTCATGTCTCATAGTGAAGATCACCCATGTGGGAACTAAGCCATACAGTAGCAGATGGATAGCCAGCTGGCTCACCTACAGAGCACATACTCTCAAAGTTGGAGACTGCACCTCCACCACTAGCCACCTACCATCAGAATGCCACAAGGATCTGTGCTGGGCCCTCAACTGTTTGCAAACTACTCCCAAGAAGGGCAGGCAATGGTACATGGCCTGTGGTTTACCAAGACTGCAGATGAGTGGTAACTGGACAAACTCATATAGAGCCCCCCAGTGATGGTAACATATTACAGAAAGGACTGACATACACAAATGATTAGTAGCAAACTCACAGCCTGAACCTTAAATTTTACAGTGCCTCATTGTCCCCTTTGCCAATGAAGTACCCCTGCTAATTATGATATATTTAGCACCCCTCTAAGCTCAGACACACTGTTGTGAGACTTTGGAACACATGTTGATAGTAATCTACACTTTCATCAATATGTGTCCATAGTGGTCATCATCATCATCAGCCCCCTTTTTCCCATTTTTTTTCCTACATGGAGTCGGGATATCGTGTTAACTGTTGCCAACTCTTTTGATTCAGTGCCACACCCCTGCCTTCTTCAACACTCATGCCTGATTGTCTCAGATCTTCTTTCACACAATCCATCCACCTCTTTGATGGACATCCTTGCTTCCTCTTATCTTCTTCCTGTCTGTCCCAAATCTTCCTCACCAGATCATCTTCTGCTTTTCTACACATGTCTCCAAACCACCGTAATCTGTCCTCTTTGATCTTTTCTGCAATTGGAGCTACTTTGGTTTCTGCTTTTATGTCCTCCTTACTTCGTCTGTCCCACAGTGTGCATCCTACCACCTTTCTCAGGCACTTAATTTCCATCACCTCTAGCTTCTTCAACTGTTCTGCCTTTACTGCCCAGGTTTCTGTACCATACAATAGTACTGGTCACACCACTGTCTTGTACACCTTGCGTTTCAGCTTCTTTGGCATCCTTCTGTCATAGACTACCCCTGATACTCTATGCCAGTTGACTGCAGCCCCTCTGATTCTAGCTTTGACCTCTTCATTCAGACTACCCTTCTCCTCAACCACCCCTCCCAGATACTTGAAGATGTTTACTATGAGTCCATAGTGGTGACACTCACATACTGCATTCTGCATGTCATACAAATGGACATCACATCCAAGACCAGGGTGGTTATACTTCTGCTGTACTCTACTCTTATCAGACCACTAATGGAGTACAATGCTTCCTTCTGTCTGTACCTCACAAGACACCTGCAGCAATTGGAGATGACACAGGTTTGTGCCTGGGAGAATACAGGGCCTCCAAACATGACATACATGGAAAGACTGACAGACCTGTCACTGTACTCAGTATCGTGCAGGCTGCTGAGAGGTGACATATGCCTGGCTTTACAGAGCAGTCCCTGCTGGAAATGCTGGACATCTCCAAATCAAAAGGGATATGAATGACTTGCTCCAGGGTTCTCAGCCTCACCTGTGACATAAACAGAACATGCTTAGGAGACACATATATCCCCCAGTGATTTACACTCCTCTGTAATAGACTCCCACTGAGTGTGAAGCAGGTCTCCTCAATGTCCCTGTTCAAGTGCAACCTTGACTACTGGTTGGGTGATTGTAAAGTCACCTGTAGGGTGGCACCTATGTCCCTCATGGACAGGACCAGTTGGTGCTGCTCGTAAAATTGCTCTGCTAACAACAAAGATCTAACTATGCTCAATAAGGGTACTTGTCTTTTTACACAGCTAGGCTTTTAAACACCCTAGGGCCATTAGGCTAGTAACCTCGTATGAACCTGTGAAGCTATGAACCTATGCAGGCCTCCCAACATCTTGTCTTCCACATGGCCTGCTGCTATCATCTACTATAAGTTCACTTGCACTTTTGTAAAAGTCAGACTTGTGCTGTGGAATTTGCTTAAAGTACTGTGATCTGTAGTCTGTGTACTTTGGTTGGTAAGAGTTCTGTTCTCACTGAAGTCAACTGGATGTATGTGTATGTCTAGACAAAAGAGCAGAAATGTGTATCCCACAATTACTGCTCCAATGGCATGGAGTGACAGTATTTTGATTCTTGCAAATGACTACACATTCATTTCATGCAGCCCACCAAACATCTTTTCTCCCACATAGCATGCTGATAAGTTCACCTGCACTCTTGTAAAAGTCAGACTTTTGCTGCGGTGCTTGCATAAAATACTGTACTCTGTAGTCTTTGTACTTAGAAAGGTAGGGGTTCTATTCTCACTGCAGTCAACTCGACATTACAGAGAGCATTTTACAGCATGTGGGACACTGTTATATTCTCCTGAACAGACACTGCTGATGTCATCAGCTACAAAGCATTGTCTGAGACACTCCAAGTAAGACTTGAGCTGTTGTGCTTGTGTGAAGTTCTGGGTTCTGTAGTCTATGTATCTAGATAGGGAGGGGTTCTTTTCTCACTGCAGTCAAATTTTCACGTGTGTGTGTGTGTGTGTGTGTGTGTGTGTGTGTGTGTGTGTGTGTGTGTGTGTGTGTGTGTGTGTGTGTGTGTGTGTGTGTGTGTGTGTGTGTGTGTGTGTGTGTGTGTGTGTGTGTGTGTGTGTGTGTGTGTGTCTGTGCATTGCTTGACATTACAGATAACATTTTATACCAGCATATGGGACACTGTTATATTCTCCTGAATAGACATTGCTGATGTCATCAGCTATAAAGTATTGTCTGAGATGCTCCAAATCAGTCTTAAGCTGTGACGATTGCATAAAGTACTGGTTTCTGTAGTCTGTGTACATAGATAGATGGGGATTTTACTCTCACTCCAATCAAGTGTGTGTGTGTGTGTGTGTGTGTGTGTGTGTGTGTGTGTGTGTGTGTGAGTGTGTGTGTGTGTGTGTGTGTGTGTGTGTGTGTGTGTGTGTGTGTGTGTGTGTGTGTGTGTGTGTGTGTGTGTGTGAGCTGTTGCTTGACAATGCAGAGAACATTTTACACCAGCATGTGGGAAACTGTTATATTCTCCTCCGCAGACACTGTTGATGTCATCAGTTATATTGTATTTCTGGATATGCAGTACTCCCACCAGAGCAGGGTCAGAGACTGGTCTGGAGGACAGGCAGAAGTCACCTCATCCTATACAATAAAGATTACAGTGACATTATTTTAATCTATCCACAGACATCATGGCATGGTTTGTAGGCCCTGTGCTATCTTGCTGAGAGAGTCCTGTAGTCTCTCCACCTGCTGAATGTGTCTGGTGAGTTACATGCAAAAGTGAGCATCATATTGTACTAGTGTTCTGATGAGGTTTGACTACAGTGCTGTCATACAATCTAAGATCTCAATAAGATGCCATGACTTATTATGTGAACAACATAGGCTCTCAATACAAGTTTGGACATGTGGTGGTCAAAGTTCAGATTGCTATCTACATGTGCTCCCAGTGCTTGCATCACTGGGTTTGTCAATGCTGCAATTAACATGGAATTCCACTTTTCAGATAGACAGTATAATAAACACACATTTCTGCATTTATTTGTAGATTGTGTGCCTTTGTCACCATTCAGTTGTCTGTGTTAGCTCCTCCTGTACTATATTGTCATAATCGGTGTACTCAACGATTGCACCCAGTATGCAAGAATCAGCAAACTTGGTAAGCCAAAGGCTATATACGTTAGCCTGAACTGTCAAATAGATTCCAAACAGTGAAGGGCCAAGCACAGATCCCTGGAGTTTACCAATGGTGACAGCCTTACTGGCACAGATTGATTCACCAACTTTGACAGTATGTGTTCTGTTGGTGAGCCATATGGTTACCCATCAACTGACGTAAAGGTTAATCCCCAGTTGGGAGGGTTCCTCAATGATATGTGCATGGGAGATTGTGTCAAAACTCTAGGCTAGATCATGATAGGCAGTATGCACTTTCTTACCTTCATCCAGGCCTACCACATGGAATCATTGGGCTGTGACAACATCGCAAATCACCTATGGCATGACTCAGCACATAAATCTTCCTGATACAGTTGAATTCACACTTCCACACACCCTCCACATGGACTATGTTCCCATACAAGGGTGTACATCAACATGCATCCACCTGAGTTGGGGTACAGTACCTGATGCATCCATGTATATAGACATCCTGACTCTCTTCAGCTGTGAGGTAGACTAACATGTCATCATGAACCACTTGTGCATGTAAATTAGTAATATTCCAGCTGTACGCAATGGACCTGTGTGAGTTAATGCTACATCAGGTCTGTTATGTCTGATAGATGTCCTCAAAGAGGTAATTGAGGGCATGCATGATGACAACAGTATTATCTTGTGGAACTTGACCAGATCAAGGCATTTGATACAAATCCACAGTGAGGTATTCAATCAACACTGTCAGATGTAGCCATAAACAGCTATATCACCAAATGGATAGACCAGTGTATCACATATGTGGCATCTCACTATGTTGAAATGTGTGATGTGACCTATATCTCAGGTCCAGTGATAAGGTCCGTACATCAGGACTGTCCTCTAGGCCCTTTTCTGGCCATTAGTTAAGTGGTGGACATCACAGATGGCATATACATGCTGTGTCCAAACAGCTGCCTGAAGGACTACAGACTGTGGGCAATCATTGACTCCAGTTGTGATATTAGTATAATACAGACAGTATCAACACATACCAAAAACTGTTGCCACAGCCATGACAGCACCAGCATTGACAAGAAACATGAGGATTTCTTGATTTGTTGATTCTGGAAACAAACACACTACATCGCATCCTATAAACAGACCAATAGGCTTGTGACTCATGTCCTGGGGTAAATGGTAAGCGGTACCTCTGCCAGCATGTGGTCACAGTGCTGACTACTCACACAAGTACTGGTTATGTGGAGGACATGCACATCAGAGACCATAATACCTTCAAGGTTCCCAGCCTTCTTCATACCAATAACTATGTGCAGTGCACCCTTCTTCATGTACCTCCCTACATACCTTCCAGTGATGTGTAACTGAAGTGTACCACCTTTGTCACAGTGCACTGTCACACAGCCTAGTGGCCATACCTATGTATTCTTTTTGTGGAATATACATGTGCAGAACACATATCAAGTTGTTACACCAGATGCATATGTACCTCTTCTGCTTATGCATACACTACATACATAGGTGTTTGACAACATTAATGGCACATATATCATTCATGACAGTATGGATCATGCTATATATATATATATATATATATATATATATATATATATATATACACACACAAGGCAAATAGCGTGTATTGGCCATACTGTCGCATACAGGTATAGCAGTGTCCCTCCTAACACCTCTAGCAGATGTTACAGTGGTAGGACAATGTGTGTGGTTACCCTCATAGAGTGTGGATCTCTCATAATAGTTTTTCAAGTGTGTATGTACATACTCATCTCTTATCACTCTATATGACATATGTTATGTCAGAGGCATGTGGTTACTGGTGGTATTATTCTGATATTGTCCATGATTGTGGTTGGTTCTTGTAATGTTTTCCATGACCTTTTACCTGTGCCCTCATTGCTGGAGACCTCTGCTTAGAGTATACTCATATTCAGGCATAGCAGTTTGCACTGCTTCACAATATGCGCCCTACCCCAATTGTATGTAAGATCCCTGATAGATGTTGTCTGCATCACTCATGTAAGGGTGCTTATCTCACACAGACATCCTCCCCATTGTTATTTCACTTTGTGTGACAGTCACATAAAACACATTTTCAATGTACAGTCCCTACTGTACCATATAGATATGTGACTGGTGTTGCTGCTACAACCATCTTCCATGGACATGCCCTCCACTGCTGTATATGAGGGAGTTTCAACTGTCCTCTTTCCCTGTGTTCATTCCTACAATTCATCTGTGTGTCCCTTTTCAATACCCACACTTCCCCTGAGTGATCATTTTATATGGCAGTCCAATGTCCTGTTATAGATCATTAACACAGCTGCAGTACAGAATGCCAGGATTGAGATATCACAATACTCTGCACTGCAGGTGCACTGTCCTGTACTGTGTTTGGACCATATACTTCACATTCATACTTCTCAACTGTCCAGATATTCCCAGTATATCCAGATGTTTTCCTTATCAAATTTGTGTCTTTCTGCCATATCACTGGGATGATCGCTGGACTAATGTGACCCAATATTACATACATTTGAGAGTATACCTCTCAACTGTCCTGATTTGTGCATAATGTCCAGTTTTTGTCTCATATTTGTGATCTTTTCCTCCTAACATTTTGGTTTTCTGGCAAATCATTAGCATGTAATTGCATAGTGAAGTCAGAAACTGGTGACAGACGTTTGAGTTTCAAACTCCATGCTCTTCAGCGAGTTCTTGCTATTGTACAACATATTATTCTATCAACTTTCTAAGTTTGGAAGAGCAGTATTAGAAATCTGCCCCTATTTATATGACTTTGTTCCCCCATTATTTATGGCTTTGTCCAAATTTCTTGCTCATAGAGGTTGAGAGGTATGTTTGAGTTTCATTCTACAACATTTCTATGTCATATATGTCCTTATTTCTGGTAATTTTCCTCGCATTATGTTGGCCTTTGTGCAGATGTGTTACACTAACAGATTGACAGCTATCTGTGAAGCACTGGTGATCATTGTGGCATTCCATACAAATCCGCGGACCGTAGGTGCTCTGCATTAAACAGAATTGTATCTGCATTCATTTACATGGTTATCTGGCCAGCAACACTATTGTCAGCCTCAAAACCTAGCTTAGACATGCAGCATGGCATTAATATGCATTGAGCGCTGCCGCTCATCATGAACCGCCACGCAAACATATAAACTCCATGTAGGTTTATTGAATTCCAGGGCATGTCTTTTTCTCATCCTGGATGCCATTGTTAACATTGTTAATGACTTACATCCTATTGGTAGAGCTACTTTACCTGTATGCTATACATACGAATGTTTGAATTAAAGACATTCACCTCACCTCAAGAACTCTCATGTTATATATTATATGCATTGCTTTATGTTCATTTACAGGCCATGTTTAATGGTAACAGTCAAACTTTTTCACTCTATATGTGAAAAATGATGCTTTGTATATAATTTTTAGTCTTGTGTTGTTTACACCTTGTCAGCAATAAAAAGTTATGATTATTTTTGAAAAAGTGAGAGAAGATAAAAAAATGAGCTTATCTGACCAGCAGTTGTATTCGGAAATCTCTGTGCAATATGCTGTGTTTTGTTTCTGTATTTCCATAATGCCCACAAATAGTCCCCTTTTCTCTTTGTTAGCTTCAACACTGTGCAAATTGTGTGCAGCACTCTTATTTCAGTTCTTACCTCATCTTGCAAAATGAGTCTTGCCTCCACATAGCTTATAAATTTGGTTAAACACTATTTGTTTTATTTTCTTCTACTTGTAACTATTCTTGGTATATAATGGTTTACATTTTACTGTGTGGATCCTTCTAGATGCCATGTTGGATGCATCATAGCTTTTTAGGTTGCAATTTCTATTGCAGTTAAGCACTGTCACTTTGAAGGAACATAGTAACATGCTAGTCAAGTGATCAGAATGACCATACAATGCCTAGCCATATACACCTTCAAGCAGACACACTTACCTCCCTTTTCAAGCACTTAGAAGTGCTTACCTACCAAATTCAAAGTTTCCAGCTTTCTGAGAAGTTACTTTGCAACTTGAAAGATGTTGGTGATATGGAAATGATTATACAGGCTTCATTAATACAAAACAAAAACAAATAAGAAAGACTGTTGGTATAGGGGTTATACAAATACATGGCAACAAAATATATACAGCTTAACAACTAAATAATGCTGACTTCAGAGATGGCTGCGTGCTGATCAACAGCTTGATTTCAGCTCTCCCAGTGTGAAAAAGAAACTGAAAGAAAAGGGCCAGAAACTGCAAGTTTTCGTGAATTCAATTACTGGCTAGTAAGTGCACTGCCTAGCTGCCAGCAAAGAAGAAACTTGAGAGACTGAAAGAAAATCAACTCGCAAAGATGAAGAGAAAACACTGACTGAGAAGAATCCTGCAGCTGTTCACAAAAAGCAGTTCAAGCTCCAGCTTTGGTGTAAGACAGCTTTCGGTAATCTAGAGGAAAAGATAAATGAATTGTGCTCAGGCTAGAAAAAAATGGAAGAAGCTTTAAACAGCTATTCAAATGAATGGTTAAAACTGGAAAAATCAAAGGTCAAATTAAAGAAAAGACTGCTCAACAAGAACTGTTTCAATAAATGGCAGAGTAAGAGGACAGAGCATACAGGGAAATCCTGAAATTATCTGCTGTACCACAGATACTGGAAGGAAAAGACTGTATTAATGTTATGAAAACACAAGTAAGCAACTGGTCTGTTATTCCACAGTAGGATTTGTAAACTGAAAGGGCACATTGTGTGTATGCTCCAAACCTAGCCATACAAAAGCAGCCAAGACTTGTATTAGTAAAGATGCAGTCATACCAGCAGAAGGAATTGATCCTGACAAAACAGTGGCAAAAGGGCAAAGTATTAAAACTGGATTCAATAGAGTCTTTGTGGAAAATGATTATTCACTGTACACCAGGCAGAAGAGAAGCAAAATTATCCCAGCAATCAGGGAATATCAAGAGGCAGGTATGAGATTTAAGTTGCTATACCCAGCTGTCATCAGAATATGTTTTTTTTTTTCTGGAGGATCAAAGTCATTTTTTGATGTAGAACAGGCTAGGGAGGAAATATAAAAGATTGTCCCATAAAAAGTGACCCATCAAATGGGAGGGGACTATGCTTTTCATTCTTCTGATAATAAAGCTTATGGAGATATTGCCAATGAAACCTTTTACAATGTTCCAAAGGAAAATGCTTGAAAGACAGAAAAAAGCACAGGAACTGACTAGCGGAATAAGAAGTAACGTGGGGTTGGCAGATAGAGATGAACAGGAAAAAGACCAACAACATTGAAATTAGGGAATAAATGTGAGACTGTAAAGCATCAATCACATTTGTGAAATATACATTACAAGAAAATGTGGAAACATTGGACTTCTGTTGGCTTTATTAAACTTATGGGGGACTGAAACATATTTCAGACTTCATGTCACTGATATTTGGAAGGACACTGAAGGAAAGGAGGAGAACAAAATAAAAGTAACTGTACTTAATATGTGTATGGGGCATTTCATGATACAAATTGCATGTTATAAAGTATTTTCAGTCACTATTTTATGTGATAAAAAATATTAAAAAACAAAACAGCCAGCACTCAACTGGAGCAAATATCTAGTTTTAATGTACAAAAACAGACCAGTTTCAGCCCACAGGCCTTTTTCAATGTAAAACACTCCAGTACATTCCCCATCTTATATATCATAACATACTAGAATAATTATATCCCATTACACAATTATTACAAATGTTCATTAAGACCAGGTAGAAGCAATCCCCCCAATGTTACTATCCAAGACTTTTCTTTTTTGTTCAAAACATTATGCCAACCACTTTTCATTGATCTATGTCCTAACACCCTATCAATAATAATGAATTTAAACATTGCTGTCTTGTGTATAATAGTATGTTTATATAAGGTATTAGCCAGATAATTATTTCTAATGTTACTTAGATGTTCTGAAATTCGCAATTTTAATGGTCTAGAAGTTTGACCTACATAAAAGGCTGTGCAAGAGCAAATGGCCAGATATATAGCCCAGTCACTATTACAATTGCTAAACATTCTGATAGAAAAAACCCTAGATGTATTTTTACTTGAAAATTCCTTAGTTGAACATATGAATTTACAAAAAGAGCTATGGCCACAGGGGTAACAACCCACCACTTGTGTACCATCTATAGTAGTTTGTACTGAATTTATAGAGGGTAAAAAATGTTTATAGTGGCTAAAGTAACTACTTAAAGTTTGCCCTTTCTGAAAAGAAATAGAGCATTTCTGATCTAACAACTCACACAACCTGTCATCTGTAATAAAATGTCCCAATGTTGTTGTATCATATCTAAAAATCTATAAGTGTTCCTACCATAGGTGGTAGTGAATCTAATTTTGTTGCTAGAGCAAGGGCCACAATCTTTGTATTTCAAAAGCTCTCTTCTTGAATATGATTGTACTTCCCTACTAGTCTGCCTAACCTGTGCCAGTGAATAGCCTCATTCAACAAAATGACCTATAAGGTCATTATCAAAATTTATATATTCTTAAGTATTGGAACAAAGTCTATGTATTCTCATAAACTGTGATTTAGGTATGTTTGCTGTAATGTGCTTAGGATGACAACTGGATGGGTGGAGTAAAGTGTTGGAATGGTGGGGTTTTCTATATAATGTACTAGACAAAGTTCTATCAGATTCTTTAGACACTTTAACAGCTAAAAAAGAAATAGATGTAGCATCATAATTTACTGTAAGCCTGATGCCCCACTTGTTTTCATTCAAATATTGAATGAATTCCTGTAAATATACAGCATTCGACTTCCACACCATCCAGCAGTCATCCAAAAATCTACGCCAGATATCAATCTCACCAAGAAAAATTTGGTGAAGTATATCATATATTATTATCTGTTCCAAATACCCCATAAAGAAGTCAGCATAGATGGGCGCAAATGATGCACCCATCGCTGTACTCCTCAATTGCAAAAAACATTTGGTATTGAAGAAAAAACATTTTTCGATAACACATGCTCCGTTAAGCATAACAAAAATGTATTGAAACCCGGGCTTTATTAGGACATTCTGTTTAGCCAATATTCTAAAGCACACAGACCAGCCCAATGAGGAATACTAGTATATAAAGACTAAAGTACGTAGTAACCAGTTAGACTCCAATTGGGTATCTGAAATAATATTAAAAAATTCAGTAGTGTCTTTATCTTGGCTCTCACTCCTAATAACAATGGCTTTAAATAAACAGTCAAATAGGCAGACAAAGGTTCAGTTAGGGAGTCTTTACCGAATACAATCGGTCTACCTGGTGGCTGCTGCATATCCTTGTGAATTTTAGGGAGAAGATAAAAATATTGAGAAGATGGAATTTTAACCTTCAGATGGAACATTGTCCATTTGTCAATAATCCCCTTACTAACAGCAGACTCTAGAAACATGTCAATTTCTTTTTTGAAATCAGAAGTGGAATCATAAGGCATGCATGCATAGAATCTGTTATCTTGCAGCTGATTGTTAGCTTCAGTGACATATAAAGATTTATTCATAATAACAGTTGCTCCACCTTTATCAGCTCGAACTGTAACTATATTTTTGTGATTTTTCAGCTGTGTCAAAGTATTCCTTTCTTCACTAGATAAATTAGAAGGAGAAACATATTGTTGACTGTTTAGCTCAAAATGTAACTCCTTAAGAACACATTTCTGAAATACTTCTACATTCTTATTCATAGGTGGAATAAATGTTGTTTTATTGAATTTAAAGCCACTATTGTCACTAACAGATTTCCCATTCTGAAAATATAGTTTCAAATTAAGCATTCTGCAAAAAGCATATAAATCTTCCACAAAGACATCCTCAGGGACAAAAAACCCTGGAATAAAACTAAGGCTGTTGCTCAGCAACAAACTTTCAGATTCAGACAAAACCACTGAAGAGATGTTAATCAGATTATTGGAAGACACTATCTGGGTTTCAGGAAGTTCAGCATGGCTTCCAGAGAGCCATCCATCCCTATTTTTGGACTTATGTTTCCTACCCCCCTTCTTTTCCTAAAGGTAAAGGGGCCATATCAGAATTCAATAACAAATTGTCCTGCATTCCCATACATGACTTTTTGGTAGCTGGTGGTGTTTGCTGTCTATCTACCTCTGTATCCGTATATGATGTCTTTTCCTGAAATATCACTCACAGATTTTTTTCAAAATAGACTTATTTATTTTTCTTTTCTGCCCAGTAAACATAAATTCCTTCTCAGCAAATCTAACATTCTTACTTTGTTTGCCATTTGTAATAGACTCAAAGGGCTTACCTAATTGGTAGTCCCTTGAGTCTCTATTGAATTTGCCTATCTTTCTTTCTTTTAACCTTTGTTCAAAAAGGAGTAATTCTTCTCTTAACTTATTGAAACATTCTTTATAAATAACAGGAACCTCAAAAGATTTAACTTTATCACAAATAAGAGCAACCTCTTGTATATATAAATCTGTCTTTCGTTCATAAAAATCATGTAAGATTTTTACAAACCGTAAAAAAGTTTTTTGCTGAATATCTGCCCAAGATGACAATAACATACCATCCGCTTGACTAACTAAAGGTTTAATACAGACTCTTAGGCCCCTGGGAGTGATCCCTTTGTCTAAATAGGCCTTGAAGAGTTTTAAATGCCACACAAAAGATCTCAAATTTTTCATGTGTTTAATAAGCTGGTCAATCAAAGAAATGCAAGTTTGGTCCGAATTATTGGCTGTCTGACTATTCATCACATTTGTATTCCCCATCCCAAAAAACAGGATGTCTTCTTTATCCACTGACAGCCCCTTAGAATAGCTGTTAAATCCATACTTGAAAAACTGACTTATACACCAATTGAATCGAACATTCACAATTCACTATGTATACATAAAAATGCTGTTATGCCAACATATAAATCCTACCAACCAATGGCAAATATTAATGCAGTCCCTGCTTTAAAACAATAGAGCATTTATACTAAACTTTCATTTACTTTCATATGTAATAAACATATCGTATATCGAACTACTGATAATTCACATTTTAATCAAAGCATTTGTCCAGAAAAATTATTATATGTATAACATAAGGCTCCCTGAATTTTCAAATACATTCATTTTTTCAAGAAAAACATTTAAAGTTCATGTCCATATATTCAAAAGTCTGTTGAGATTTTATTTAAAGCTAACAGGATGGTATTCACCTCTTCCGTTCACTTGTTCACACCTTCCGAAGAACCAATGGTATTCACCTCTTCTGGCCTTCTTAAATTTGCCCAACAATCTTAACTAAACTATATTTCATGGTACAAATGTTCCAAAAGCACCTCTGTTATGGCATGAACCAATGTTTAACACTAACATTCCCCCTATGCAAAGAGAAAAATTATTGACAAGAAAAAACTTTCAGGGAGCCCCCCCCCCCCCCCATTTCACAAACAATCATCATGGACACAATCTTAATGTTATGCCCAGAAAGTATTTTCACAAAGACCATACATCCACATAGTGAAAATATTTAAATGCAATGAGAATTATGTTTTTTTTCAAAAGTCAGCTTACAAAAAAAGGACCCAACATATGTTTCGTAGTGTTAAACACCACAATAACTAGCATATTCCAAAGAAATATATTAGTGCCAAACTTTTCCAGTTTAACCAAATACATGTCATGAAAATGGCATCCGTAGCAAACGGAGACAGTCCAAACAGTCATAAAGCCCCACAGACTAAATAATCCCCGGGATTCATGAAGCTCGGCGCAAGGACAGCGGTAGGCTTGCACCGACAGTGCAGCATGAAGATGGCGCAGTAGCGCCAAATGCATATTAATGAAGGTGCGCTGTCGCCACAGCCACATGCACAGGAAAGGAGTGCAAGTGCATAGGGCATGTCGAAGTGCCGCACGGAGGCATGGAAATGGCAGCTGTCAACGTGCAACCTAAAATGCTTGCATATAGCAAGTTGCAAGATAGTAATCACATCTGTCAGTGTCTGTGGATACTGAAACGTATGCAAAGCATGCAAGAAAGTTCCTGCGAACACAAAGTGAAGAAGCAAACACAAATGCACGGTAGGGAATAACGGGTCCCTATCTCATGAACAAATGACATGGAAGACCGTGTGGCCGTAGTCCAACGCAGTGTAGACAGCTATACCAAGTGGAAGTGAAATGCATCATATGTTAGCGAGCCGCCAGTAGGTACGTCCAGCCCAATGGTGAGGGTCACCAGCTGACCCATAGTGTGAGGGAGGGTAAACAGCTGGGCAGATGTGTCCATAACAAAATACATGATAAATGTAGATATCTAGCGACCATATTTCCGAATCATATCCCACAAGGCATATAATAGTCACATACAAAAGGTATGTCCGTATTTCACATACCAAATGTGATAGGAAATAGAATAAGCATGTAAACAAAACAGAAGGAGTATATAAACAGCTACAACAATAAGGAAATGTAGGCTGAAAGGAACAGTATTATCCATACTGTCGACTGTGGAGACGTGTTGTCCAGTACAGTCAGATATGTGTATGGAATATATCCCATCCTGGACATAGGAAAAGGTGGCATCCTACCAATGAGTAGAACAGGCTGCCAAAATCCGGAAATCAGTGGTACAAGCCTAACTTGTCAGGATGTGTCACAGTTGAATGGGTAGTACCAACCATGTAATGAAAGTTAAGTATGGGCGTGTACCTATGTGCATGAGGTATAGCATGTGGAAAGCAAACATGGCAGGATAGTCCACACAACCATACAGGTACCTGACACATGTAGGGTATTCAATGTGTTACTCTGGCCGTGTCATGGGCCAACAACCAAAGCAGTGACGTATGGGGGTGTGAGGAATCTGTGTGTGTGGGGGGATGGGTAATGGTACAATCCTCCAAGACGATACTGTGTCATATGCAGAATAGGTGAACCGGAGGTGTATGAGGGAGCAGTGGGTGAAGCTGAAAGAAACACAAACACATGTATAAACAGCTGCAATACAACCAGACAGGCCATACTGTAGAACACAATCCCACAAACATATGAATATTGAAATGTGCGATACAAGTGTATAGACATGTCACCGGCACATACCCACAGATTGGTCCTGATGAAATTGGCCATAACAAATGCAACACACCTAGATGCATAATGGACTACCCAGCATCCCCTCCACATCACACAACCCGCTCCCGTACCTGAACGTCCACCAAATCCAGCCATACTTGGCCTACTGGTTTGGTGCAGCCACAGCTACACATAGTGACCACTACGCATATGTAGTAGGTAGTGTCACCCTAGGCAGTTGCAGGATTGCACACTATGTATCCCTTGCATGTAAAACCCCCAGCACATTTTCATAACGCCAGAAAAATGTTCGTTATTTCTCTTGTTGTGGATTGGTCCAATTTTTGGATATCCCTCATGGGATACGTAACCTGTGTAAACATTAGAATGGAAGACACAAAGTCCAGTCCTGTAGATATCTGGTCACAAGTTTGAATGTGCATTAGAGGTGCACGACACTGTCCAGCCCTAAATAGTCATGCATAACCTACTACCCAGGATCAAACACCTGCCCGTGACGCACGTGTCCCGACATGAATAAGCGGGAGAATATATTGCACACATTCGCATAGTGGCACATGTTATAAGGGTGATGAAGGCACTGACATAAAAAGGATACCCTTGATCCACTGTGTGAGGGACAATTAATGTGTGTGTAGGTGTGACCTGACCAACAATGGTACAATGCCAAATGTCTTGTGACCGTAGGGAATAACTATGCACCATACTGCATGTAATAGTTGCCTAAAGCGGTCATGTCAGGATAGAATAAACGTAATTCATACAAGAAACAGGCAAACAACAAAAGTGCCAATGGTATAAGGCTTACAGCTAGGAAACAAATGACTGTTCTAAACCTGCAGTGACCGTGGCTATGTGTTGGCCCAAACAATCTGGTGTCCACAGTAGGGTTGTCATCTGTCCCACTTTGCGAGGGATAGTCCATCGTTGGACAGTTGTCTCCTGACAAAAGACATTTCAAATGGCAAATGTCCTGGGATTGTAGGACATAATTATGTCCCATATGTTATGTAATAGCAGAAAATAATTATTGCAGTATCTACAATACCTAAATGTTACAGGAAACAGAATAACCAAATAAACCGCTACAACAATAGGCTTTTATGTAGGCAAATAAGTAAAGTTCTATCCGTTGTACTGACCGTGGGTATGTGTCGGCTTGTAAAACCTGGTGTGTTCTGAAAATGTCCCATCTTGGCCATGTGAAAAGGTGCCAACCCTAGTCACCGGAATACAGCACAACCCGTACATATGACAATGTCAACTATACCAATGGTCAGAGCATTAGCACAATAACTGGCCAGACCCTTAAAAACTCACAAAGCCAGTGCCCTTTGGAGGAAAGGTGTTGAATGAGAATGACTACTTACAACAATGAAGACTACTAGATGCATTTAACTGCAGACAATTAGTAGTATTACGAATCTGTCAACATGTTCCAAGTTAATAGTACTAATATGGTAGAAGTGTCCGTGATTGTCCCTGAGTTGTCATAGCCTTGTCCCTGTCACAGTAGACACGAGTCCCCGAGTATCAGAGAGGTCCGTACACAGAAGTACACCAACCAACTGTCCCAGCTGTTGACTAGACTATTGCATACCTGTAGTGATTTTATAACAGATGTTCAGAATAATATTCATTGTATGTATAAATAAATGAAATAGTCAAATGGGAAGGGAAACCACCCCCCAACCTGCATTATGGTGTGGAACCACTCCCCGCTCTAAATTATGTAGCGCCAACCCAAAAATGTGGTCAGAGGTGCCCAAACACCTGCGTCTGTAAACACAGGTAGAATGTTAAACTCTGGACTAACTCTGTCCATGTGCTACGTCTGATCTTTTAACAGTGTCAGGGCAGTGCTAGTCACCAGTCGACCGAGCCTAAACCCGGACTAGCACATGAAAACCGTGACAATCAAACCCGCGTATGTGCGAGGACTATAAGTGTAGGAGTTATGAATATCCTTGGAGTGAGTAGACACGCAACATGGGTCCAGAGCAGTAGGAAACAGGGAATGTCCTAATTGCAGTACTGCGGTTTTCCCAGCAGGAGAATGGATGCCTGCTGTGTAAGGGAAGCGGTGAGGCATATGTCAGAGTAGCTATGAACCATGGGTATACATATAAATGAGCCAGAACACCAATAGTGTAGTGGTTACAGCATCCACCCAATGTAAAGGCATTCCCGGTGCAAGTACGACTATAGCACATATTAATTGTGTAATGAATGCCTCTGTGCTGTAAAGCCAACATTTGTACATGTAAAGGTGACCGCGTTCGCATGGGTCCGTTAACCGGATTCCATCAAAGTGGTACTGTCATAAGGAATAAGGCACATGTAATCCTAAAGACGTGCCTGTAAACATATGTAACTCAGAATAAGTAGATGCAAGTGGGCCTGCGCGGGTGTACGCAGCTATTAGCATAGCAAATGTATGTTGTCTTCTACAGTTGTAACTTTCATATATATATATATATATATATATATAGTTAGATAGATGTGTGTATAGAGAAATATCCACAGACATATCATAAATATGCAATAATATAGCTACATATCTATATATAGATATATATATATATATATATATATATATATATATATATATATATATTGGGAATGCTGAAAGACGAAAGCAAACCTAAGGGTTGTGAAGGGAATCCAGAGCAAGTTAGGAATTATGAAATGCTCGCAGCGTATGTCACATAAAGCTGCACAAGTGTGGGTAGAGCACCACTCTCCACACCAGAGGCAGGGCTATACCAGTGGCCATAACATCGCTGAAGTGCTACATCAACATTGTAAACAGACAGAATGTAGGACATGTTGCGACCACCTACACTTGTAACCTGCAAATCGTACGTAATCCATAACACCAGGAAATGCACGTATGTGCAAATATGAATAGATGGTGAGCCTGTGAATACACGAGGCAGTACAAAATGTGTGTAGGCCCCAATGCTCATGAGAGGGCAATGTGTAAAGGTGTGTCATGGCTGCGATATCAGGTGTATAATGTCTGTTATTCGGGGAAACTCAACACGGGTGTGCAGGAGAAACCATGGACATGCAAGTGTGGACACAGCAGTGCTAGGGTATGTTGCACCGGGTGCAATGGAGTGGCCCGTGGAGGACAGCTAGTACGTAGTTGCGATTCCCAGATAGAGCATCGTTTGCATGGAGACATGCGTGAATGGGCGTATCGTTGTCAGACGTTGTGCGTCAGGTCTGGCAGCCCGGCACATAAAACCTATACACCACCCATGAGCGGAACGGAGTTTTGCTGTTTCAACCCCAAACTGGGAAAAGCAGAAAGACACAACTACATGAAGACAACAATTTGTCGACGTACAGTCACAGTAACACAAACATACATCCTATCAACAGTAATAATATGAACGTGTACAGAAACAAACACAGTAACAGGAATAATAGGCTGCACATACGAGGAATAGGTGGAATGACACTATCACAACCCAGTTAGCAGCGGCACCCCAGACATGAAAAACTTGCGACATATGTCCGCTGCATAACGTGCAATATACTGAGCACAAGTTCACCGGAGTGAAGTGTTGGTGTCAGAATGACTAAGGCAATAGTATGCTGTTGAAGCAGGGATAAAACCAATACGCATGTGTAAGTGTCCATGTCCGGGAAATGTATAGGTTAACGGACACACAGATGTATATATAGATAAAAACGTATATATACACATAGCTATAATAATTTACATACACAATATATATATATATATATATATATATATAGACACACACACACACACACACACACACACACACACACAAGGATATACTACGGATATATATAGATATAGATATATATATATATATATATATATATATATATATATATATATATATATATATACACAAACAACAGGTAGTGATATATACACATACACACAAAACAAACTATATGTCAGTGTAGATATACACATTTACATAAATAGGTTACTTCACAGGTTACTTCACAGCATTTAGGTGTAACATATTTACATTTGTGACTGGGAGGTCCAATAAAGAAATGTTGTACCTCCCCACATCGCCCAGCTAGGCCGGACAGACATACAGACAGGCAATACAGATCAATACACTGCCGCCGTCCAAAACACCAGTAGGAAAGGACCAGTGGGAGAGTTCTGCAAGGTCTACACTTTAAACATGGATAACGGTGTTCCTTTCTGGGACCCCAAAAATTCAGGTACGAGCAGGATGTAGGTGTACATGGAACAGTAGGTTGTGCAAGTGTGATAATACATGGGTTGACAAAACGTACGACATGTGTCCCGAGATGGGGAGAGTGGGCAATGTGTAGGGGTGTGCTCATACCCCAGCTGCGCTCGCAGTAAGTATTTGTCATGACTGCTGTAGAGGGGTGCCAGGTAGGTGGACCATGGGTATGCATTAATGGGCGTAAGTGTGCAGGTGCTGGTTGGCAGAGATGTAGTAGGCCCACCCAGTGGAAGTCATTAATATTCCCATGTGGGCATAGCATACGTCTACACCTCCTAAACCTGAAAAGCACATCTACTGGGTAGTTTGTAAACCATCGGGGAATACATAGAGACCTACACAGTGCCATGTACCTGATTAGTCCAAATAAACACTGCCAGAACAACTGATATTAGGTGAACAGGTGGCGAAATACAGGTAATGACAGATGACAACATGTATGAGTCATAAGCAGCATGTACTTCGACAAACGTGAATGAATACATATGTTCTGTGACTGTGAATGTGTCTGGTTAATAGAACCAATCATCTAAATGTGTCCCGCAGGGTGTTACACATTGTTTCTGATACGGTGTTCATTCACATCCATTGGTATGTGGGTTCTGCTACTGACGGAAAGTGCATACATTGCTGACAACCTCAGGTAGATGATAGCATAATAGAAGAGGTTAAACACCCATACGCCTGCGATGGACACACCCGTCTGGGCAGTTGTGTCTTGCAAAATGACAGTTATGGCACATGGCCTGTGCATACCTCTCAACTGTCCCTGATTTTCATGGACATCCCTGATTTTGACTCAGATTTTAACCCTGTTCCTCTTAATCCCTCCTAAAACTAGTGGCTTTTGGAGGAAAGGTTGGTGAATTACACTTAATGAATAATGACAATAATTAAGAGTTATAAACATCTTTTACTTCAGAAAATGTGTATTAATTCATATGCTCTGATTCTGTCAATGTTTCAAGTTAATAGCACTAATATTTTAAAAGTGTCCCTGATTGTCCATGATTTTTTCCTGACTTGTCCCTGATTCTGTTGAGATTTGTCCCCAATTGGTTGAGAGGTCTGGGCCTGTGAGTTCGGGAATGGAGGCTATATAGTGTGTGTAGTGGTGTCAGACATCAGTTTGTTGTATCAGTAACAGCTACATGTAATAGGAAACACTATTATCAATTATAATGCTACATGAATAACCTTAACGTATGCAAACCGTGGAGGTCATCCGTGTACTACTGGCTGTGGGTCAGACCTCTCAACCAATTCGGACAAATTTCAACAAAATCACGGACAAGTCAAGAAAACACAAGGACAATCATGGACACATTTAAAATATTAGAGCTATTAACTGGAAACATTGACAGAATCAGAGCATATGAATTAATACACATTTTCTGAAGTAAAAGAAGTTTGTAACTCTTAATTATTGTCAGTATTCATTAAGTGTAATTCACCACCTTTCCTCCAAATGTCACTAGTTTTAGGAGGGATTAAGAGGGACAGAGTTAAAATTTGATTCAAAATCAGGGACGGCCCTGAAGATCAGGGACAGTTGAGATGTATGCTGTGGGTATGTGTTGCCTCGACACATGTGATAGCTCTACATATAGGGTCTATAGGTCCGCTACCCATCTGAACGGCCAAAGTGGAACCTGCTCTGTAGAACTGTCAGATGTACCAGGGCAGAACATACTTACAGCCATGCATAGTACTGAAATATACATATCAGAGCAAATCAAAGCATAGTCTAGCAGCAGTACAGTTGCTTATGCTACTACATATGACATATCGACGTGTTAGGTATACAAGACCTGTAACAAGCAACTAGTACAGACACCTACAACATGAGAAGGTCCCCTAATCAGGACAGTTGCAATGGCTAGAGTATTGTCCATACCACTCAACTGTCCCTGAATGTCAGGTACGTCCCTGAGTTTAACTGAAAGTCTAACTGTGTCCTTCTTAATCCCTCCTAAATGTAGTGGCTGTTGAAGGAAAGGTGGTGAATTACACTTATTGACTAATGACAATAAGTAAGTTATAAACAACTGTTACTTCAGAATATGTGTATTATGTCATATGCTCTGATTCTGTCAATGTGTCAAGTTAATAGCACTACTTTTGTAAAAGTGTCCCTGTTTTTCATGACCTGTCCCTGATTCTGCAGAAATGTGTCCCCGATTGGTGGAGAGTTCTGGTATTGTCACATGTGATGTGTGATGAGGGACTGCCCCATGCAAAGTGGGAAAGGTGTCACTCCTACAGTCTCCTGTCGTGCAATCTGAAAGGTGGTCAACGTGCAGTTAGTATGCGGTAGCATGACTCGGCAGACAGCTGCGTTAGCAAACTCAAGTCACATGTCAGCATTGCAGAGTATCGGTTCCCATTATCAGGCAGATGGGAGCAGATCGTATGAGGAACACGCATATAATATGATTACGTCACTGGACAGGCCACCGAGTCCATACAGTCGAACGGCTGCCGTCGCAAAATGGTTACACATACCCAATACTGTAGTCATGTAGTCCAATGTAATACGCATCATAAGGGATCGCACACACCCAGCGTGAGTGACAAATGTAAGTGGAAATGTCGGAGAGCAAGCGGCTGTAAGCGTGTTTGTCTACCAGTATGCCAGTAGTGCCCTGTCAAAGAAATGTGGAGTGTAAATGTGTATAAGGTGCTGTGACCAGAGGTCAGCAGTGCTTAACACAGTGCAAACCCACGCACAACAGCTCCTACCTGCTGGACTGTGCCTTACCCGGTTTGTATCCAAAGGCATCGGCCTGTCCGCAAACAAAGAACCGCCCTATACACATGATGGTAGAAGTACCCTGCGCACATAGCTCATGTGAATTAACAATAGACCATGGCATATGTACAGACAATAGACCGCAAACACCATACAGCACAGACATCCAACAGTATAGCAATGTACTGGCAGATATGTCCGGACCACTGTTGTATGCATGCCTGGCCGTCCTGTGTTTCAGTGTGTGAGCATGCCCAGTATGATTGTTACGCATGTTGTAGACTGACAATACCGTCATGTGTGTGAGCATGCAAAGTATGGTTAACTGTATTGCATGCGTCACATGTCTAGATAGTACCGTGTTGCTGGCCCCTCCGTTCTACACAGACAGGAGACATGCTGTGTCTGCAGGGTAGCTAATTGTCATGTGGCATTGACAGTTGCTACATGTCTGTATAGCGTGGGGGCACATGCAACCACAGTCCTACACAGCACCGTGGGTGATGCACCTGACTCTCACATGTGTAGGTGTGACGGGGGGGCACAGCCAACAGTTGTACACATCTGCCGCTACTGTACTGGTCTGCCGGGTACTCCATGTCAGTCTGTGGACCTACCTAAATTGCTGGTTGGAGGGATACCAGGGTACGTCAGTTCCCAGAATTAATTAACAGCACAGTGGTGTTGGACATCCTATTACCCATCCTACATCAAACATCCTGGCCTGCTGTCGTCTGTGTGTGTCATAGGGGGTTGGGGTCAGTCATTGGGCATATCCACAGGCCATCGTATATCATTTGTCTGTATTGGTCCACATCTGTCCAGCTGCATGGAACGTGTGTGGGATTTATGGACACACATGATGGTCAGCCCATAATCTGCAGTGGGTAGGACACCCTGTGTACTACAGGCTACCATTGTGACTCCCGTATGTGCTACAGAGGTCATGGTGCCACTATGGATGTGCACTGTCTGCTGCCCTAACATTTGGCCACCACAGTCACTTGTATGCTCACATACATACCAGAGCAATGTGTAAGTACACAATCTAATACAACTGCCACTTGTTAGGTCAATAGACATACCCTGGTTGTGTTACAGACTTGAGGACGGTGCTGGAGTGCTGCCTATGTCGGATGCACACAGTGCACCTCCCATACATGGCCGAGCACAGGTAATGTCATGTTTGGCATCCATTGTACTGTGTGCAGGTCAGAGAGGGGAAATCCGTGGGTACCTACTGTGTCAGTGCATATGCCTTGTGTTGCCTTTTTGCCAAGGGCTGGTCATACTGTGCATGGGCTGTTGCCGACTGTGCCCTACTCAGGTAGTTCCTTCATCAAGTCACACTGTGCCTGTATAGGCCTTGGCAATGGTGTTGGGCTTTGTGGCCCTGCCCCATGCTGTTCCTGCTGCAACTGTTACTGCAGGATAACATTGTGTAGCATAGCAAATAACATTACATGTATGCATGTAGCTTGTGACTACTGCAGAGCCCCAACAGATGTGTCCAGATACCAGAACTGTGAACTGAGCATCCCAAACACATGCACATGTATATGTCTTGCCTGTGCATCTGCCTCAGTATGGTGTGAGTGTTCAGGTGTGTGTGCATCGCTGATGGGTGTTATAAGCCACTACAGCAGTGTTTACCTAGCATCCCCCACTAGAAGACTGTAGGGGATGTCCACATAGGCATTGGTGTGCTACAGCTGAGTCAGACGCCATATATCGAACACATCACAGCTTCCAGGGCAGACAGCACACACATTCAATCTCATGCCCTGGCCATCGCATAGGGCCTAGCTGTTGGAGGGTATGCCCCTGCACTGACTGTAGGCCCTACCCTGCTCCCCCGGGTGGTGCTACATGTACATGCTATAGCACCCAGTACCCCAGGGTACTCATCCATGTGGTCGAACAGATTCATATTGCTGGCCCACTAATCACATGTGTGGAGGACCTGTACGTGCTCACTAGCATGTGTTGACATGGCATCTGTGAACTGGTGCAATACTCTGGATGCAGATGCCTGTGAGATACCCATGATATCCCCAGCTGTGCTGTGTGAGGTACCTGTGGCTAGTACACCTAGGACAACACATCCCATGGTATCCACTGTGATGCGTTCCCCTCGGCCTGTCTGATGTGTTCGGCACAGGTCAACAAGCTGCTGTAGGAGGTCTCTGTCCACCCCATAGTGCTCCAACATCCCCAGCCCATGTAGACCCTGGTAAGTCACCCTCAGTCTATAAAGTCTTATGTCACCCCAGTAAGGGTTGTTCGGCAGCATACACATCCGCACTGCCCCAGCCTCCTGCACATGTTGGTATATGTTGCCTGCTGCAGCCCATGTCATTTGGTTGGACTGTGTTGTGAAATGTCCCTGCAGGTATACACCGGTGGTGTAGTGTGGATGAAACATGTGTGTATGCTGCTTGCTCGCATTAATGTACTGTTGATGTGCGGACTGGCCATGTCATCAGTCGATTGTGCTGATCAACACCTGTTTGTGCAGCCTGGACATCCTGAATACCCCACCACTGCTGTCATCCCTCCCAACATCACCAGGCAGGTATAGACACACCCCTAGCTTAGGTTTGCTAAGGCAGGAGCAGTCCCGAGGCACAGTTCTGCAATGTACGTACAGTATGCCTGACCCCCCTACCATGCTGTCAACTATATGCGAGACCTGCACCTGGCTGACTACACACATACACTCCAGGGACCAACAGCACACCCTGGTGATAAATGTGATACACCATAGTCAACCTCATCTGCATAGTATAGTCTTCTAATGAATAGTTATATGACCCATACCAAATCTCCAACATATTAACCACTGCTCAGTGTCACTCAGATCCGCACACAACTGGCAACAGGTGCCTTACCATCACCATATTCGATGTCCCATGGTCTACCCAGCAACAAAATAACCGGTGTCTACACGACTACAACCCGTGGACCTGCACACTACAGACAATGTGCACCACGCCATGGCAGATATACACAGATCCCAGCTTATCATGTACAGATCATCTGGCACAAATAGTCAATAGTGCTGATGTCCCCAGACATATGTTCACATCTATGTCCACCTCTACATCTACATATATCACATATATTATGTGTAGACATATATACATGGACATATATATATATATATATATATATATATATATATATATATATATATATATATATGTATATATGCATACACACATATACATGTACACACATATGTAGATATGGCATTGATATCACAACAGCGAACCACATGACAGCAATGCATTAGACAGGAATGGAAAGGAAACTACATGTGCCACCTGCATCATGTAGTGTTGTTAATATCAAGGCACGTGTGTTATGTTGCATCACACGGGTCAGACCGTAACAAGGGTAAGAGTAGGGCTGCTGACAGTTACTCACCAGACCTATTGGCGACTTTATGTGTTGACAACCCAGTGTCTTGGCAGAATATACAGGCTGTGGACATTAAATAGGTCAGCAACAAAACAAACTGGACACATCCTGCAGCTAGCCACCCACAGATACCAACACATACGGTATAACTGCCAAACACACACCTGCCATGCCCTGGAATCGGGCATCTACCTGTCTAGTCTACCACACTACAGCATTATGCAGTAACAGAACGTGCTACTGAGTTCCGGCATCACCGCTCTCCCACAGGCATACTTCTAGGTGGATGACATCATCCGCAAAGGCAAACACGCTGATAGGGAATGTATGTGGTGTGAGCCATCTAAAAGCATTACTGTGTCCCCAGGCAGCTGGAAACACACACACAGGTACACACCTGGCAGGGCTGAGAGTCAAACATACACCTAACTACCTTATCACACTACAGCATTACACAGTTACAGAATGCGCTACCAAGATTACTGAACACAGCACTCCCAGAGGCATACTTCTAGGTGGGTGACATCATCCACAAAGGCAAAGATGCCGATAGGGAATGCATGTGGTGTGAGGCGTCTAAAAGCATTACTCTGTCCCCAGGCAGCTGGAAACAGACACACACATGCTTGGCAGGGCTGGTAGTCGAACATACACCTGACTACCTCATCACACTACAGCATTACGCAGTTACAGAATGCGCTACCGAGATTACTGAACACAAAACTCCCAGAGGCATACTTCTAGGTGGATGACATCATCCGCAAAGGCAAAAACACCGATAGGGAATGTATGTGGTGTGAGGCATCTAAAAGCATTACTCTGTCCCCAGGCAGCTGGAAACAGACACACACATGCTTGGCAGGGCTGGGAGTCGAACATACACCTAACTACCTTATCACACTACAGCATTACGCAGTTACAGAACACGCTACCAAGATTACTGAACACAGCACTCCCAGAGGCATACTTCTAGGTGGGTGACATCATCCATAAAGGCAAAGATGCCAATAGGGAATGTATGTGGTGTGAGCCATCTAAAAGCATTACTCTGTCCCCAGGCAGCTGGAAACACACACACACACACACACACACACACACACACACACTTGGCAGGGCTGGGAGTTGAATATACACCTAACTACCTTATTACACTACAGCATTATGTAGTTACAGAACACACTACCGAGATTACTGAACACAGCACTCCCAGAGGCATACTTCTAGGTGGGTGACATCATCCGCAAAGGCAAAGATGCCAATAGGGAATGTATGTGGTGTGAGCCATCTAAAAGCATTACTCTGTCCTCAGGCAGCTGGAAACACACACACACACTTGGCAGGGCTGGGAGTCGAACATCCATCTAACTACCTTATCACATTACAGCATTACACAGTTACAGAATGCGCTACTGAGGTTACTGAATACAGCACTCCCAGAGGCATACTTCTAAGTGGATGACATCATCCGCAAAGGCAAGGACACCAATAGGGAATGTATGTGGTGTGAGCCGTCTAAAAGCATTACTGTGTCCCCAGGCAGCTGGAAACACACACACAGGTACACACCTGGCAGGGCTGGGAGTCAAACATACACCTAACTACCTTATCACACTACAGCATTACGCAGTTACAGAACACGCTACCGAGATTATTGAACACAGCACTCCCAGAGGCATACTTCTGGGTGACATCATCCACAAAGGTAAAGACGCCGATAGGGAATGTATGTGGTGTGAGGCGTCTAAAAGCATTACTCTGCCCCCAGGCAGCTGGAAACACACACACACAGAGGCACACACCTGGCAGGGCTGAGAGTCGAACGTACACCTAACTACCTTATCACACTACAGCATTACGCAGTTACAGAACGCGCTACCAAGATTACTGAACACAGCACTCCCAGAGGCATACGTCTAGGTGGGTGACATCATCCACAAAGGCAAAGATGCCGATAGGGAATGTATGTAGTGTGAGGCGTCTAAAAGCATTACTGTGTCCCCAGGCAGCTGGAAACACACACACACTTGGCAGGGCTGGTAGTCGAACATACACCTGACTACCTCATCACACTACAGCATTACGCAGTTACAGAATGTGCTACCGAGATTACTGAACACAGCACTCCCAGAGGCATACTTCTAGGTTGGTGACATCATCCACAAAGGCAAAGATGCCGATAGGGAATGTATGTGGTGTGAGCCATCTAAAAGCATTACTCTGTCCCCAGGCAGCTGGAAACACACACACACACACACACACACACACACACACACACACACACTTGGCAGGGCTGGGAGTCGAATATACACTTAACTACCTTATTACACTACAGCATTATGTAGTTACAGAACACACTACCGAGATTACTGAACACAGCACTCCCAGAGGCATACTTCTAGGTGGGTGACATCATCCGCAAAGGCAAAGATGCCAATAGGGAATGTATGTGGTGTGAGCCATCTAAAAGCATTACTCTGTCCCCAGGCAGCTGGAAACACACACACACATACACACACACACTTGGCAGGGCTGGAAGTCGAACGTCCACCTAACTACCTTATCACATTACAGCATTACACAGTTACAGAATGCGCTACCAAGATTACTGAATACAGCACTCCCAGAGGCATACTTCTAAGTGGATGACATCATCCGCAAAGGCAAGGACGCCGATACAGAATGTATAGAGACTGAGCAGTCTGAAAGCATATTACTGTCCCAAGGTAGACGTAGACAAACACACGGCAGTGGTGTGATCGGGGCAACTAAATATCTACGGAGCACTACAATAACACTACATAGATACGTGATGCGCCACAGACAGTACACCCTTTAAGACAGTCAACCAGTGTGTTCAATGTCGGCATCCATCGTGACATTGAAAATGGACATCTGTTGCCTGGATGACCACCATCACTATACAGGATGTCAATGGCCATGCACATACACAGAGGCACATCACCATCACAAGGTGTCACTGGGCATGCCCACACCCTTAGTATCACACGTCCGTTTGGAATGTACTGTGTGTCCATCTACACAACGGCATACTGGGCATGCTCACACACCTAGCAGTTGCAAAGGGTCATCTTGCATGCACATGGATTCTAAACATGGAAGGGCACAGTATGGTGTTACTGTCCCCACGTACATGAATCCACTCACATGTACTGACCAGTACACACTCAGGAGCCATCACAGATGTCTCAGGTGCAGATCACAGAGGTACACACCACAGTCTACAATGTAGCCCTCAGACATCACCATGTCGTTGGACCAGCAATACACAGCCATACATTACCACAACATCATGTAACTCATGACCAGTGGACTGTACATAGGTCTACAGCAACTGTGCAGACTACACATGTACCGACAGGGTTCCATCATGTGTTATACATTGCAATGATACCACTGTAATAACCAGGTCGGCTCTACACATACCAGGGGCCCTGGGTCTTACACAGCTGTGACAGATGACTGTCATTGTACAGCAAAGAACACACATGTTTGGATATGACATACATGTAATCGCAGTGGATATGTGCATGGACCACAAACACAACACATATGTACATAGCATAGCTTTTGCTGTCCTCCGTGCAGACAAGTGGCTACAGCAATCACATGCACGCAAATGGAAGGTGGGTCCATGGCTGTTGAATGCTAACAGTACATGAGGTAGCAATGTTGTCCGAGGACACATTCCCTCTGTACTAGTTACCCATGACACCCATCATATCATACAACAGTCCATGTGTTATGTATGTCATCACACATGTCCACCAATTGCAATGCATACAAACATGGCTACATGACAGGCATGTAGGACCAACACACATGTACAATTTGTAGTGTGCATGCAGCTACCATGCATGTACAGTAGCTGATGTATGTAACTCATCTGTGCCTAACTACAACATGCAGTTGCAATGCAGCCCCATCATTGACACCTGTATATGGTGACATACTGACAGTATGGTAGGATGTACATCAGGTATGGATGTGTGTACATAAAGTGGTGATCCACCTGTGCAGATGGATGTTTTCCGAGGACGGCTTACAGGTATGTCACACGCCATCCTACCATTACATGTGCAAACAGTACGCTATGTTACTGTTATGTGACGTTGAAGACATAAAACCTACACAGTGGTCAGGTGTTACTGACTGTATGTCACCTGACACCTGTAACACTTACATCCTCCCGTGTGCATATAGCACCACAATTGCTGGACATAGCGTTGGTACACATAATGCGGCCAATACTGCTGCACGTCTGTCAGACGTATCATCCTATAGCAGGTGTATCATTCACAGTACTGCCATGTGTGTTTGCTTGTGTGACCATATATGTCACATATGGGTGGGGAATCCCAATTGTTACACACCCCTGTACACTGTTGTAGAGATCTGTACATACTGCAGTGTGGAAAGCATGACGTAGACAGGGGTGGTTTGTGTATCACACACATCAGCTATCCGTATGTGTATGACATTTGTGGTCTCCACAGTGTGTGTCTGTGTGTGTGTGTGTGTGTGTGTGTGTGTGTGTGTGTGTGTGTGTGTGTATGTATGTATGGCTGTCTGGTGCATGGAGTGAGGGTGCATGCTACCATACAGAACACACAGGATCCTTAACCCCTCATGGTGATGCAGTCTACTACCCTGTTGATGCCATCGGTCTCAGCCGTACTGACTACCTGTGCATGTTCTTTCTCTGTGTCGCGTCGTGTGGGTGCACAGTACTGTGAGGGTGATGACTACATAGGCAGGGGTCCTCACCTCAACACTATGGGGTGTGCGTTATAGTGTTGTTGACCCTGTGAGTGTGGGCATGTTCCTGTAATGTGACAGGGTATTACTGCTACACAGTGAGGCCTCATGCTATCAGGTGGCTTCTAACGTTATCATTGGCTGGACCGCTGTGTACCACCCCTGCAATATGTCAACATACCTGAGATGTGACCTGGTATGGATGTCACGTCTCTAGCCACTGTAGCCTATTAAACTGCCCACATGCTTCTGGATCAGTATATGTGTGGACATCTGTGGTATGTTAGCCTTTCCAACAGTCAGGTTGAAGCTACGTATAGCATGCTGATATTGCCATACGTGCCTGTGAGTACTCCAAAGTTACACATGGGAGACTGCAAACACTGCTACCTGTAGGCACATGCAAGTAGACCATAAGGAGGGAACCAGGGCATCATTACCAACATGCTGTTACTGTTGTTACCAAGACACATACTGTGAACATATAACAATGCATGCTAAACCTGTACTACATGCTATGTCTGGTGCGTGTTAACAGTACACAACTAATGTAATATACACTTCTCACTATTCTTACACAACTAATGTAATATACACTTCTTTCACTATTACACAACTAATGTAATATACACGTCTCTCACTATTCTGTTCACCCTGTGCATCAGACCATTTGAGCATGTCCCTGCACCGATGGTGTGGATGACAGGGATGCAGCACAGGCTTCATCATATGCACAGGGTGATAATGTTTGCCAGGGGCATAGGCTGCACCAATGGATGACATCATGTGTGTGGGTAAGGGCTGGTGATTTGATTGGACATGTCTATTCTGTATGCATGTGGGTGTTGTGGTGCCCTACAGATGTGTTTGCTGTGTGCATGTATGTGTGCACACAGTTTTTCCTTTTGTGAGGCCTACACAGGGGTATTATTGACAGCTCCAGATTGTACAGACCAGGTTGTACAGCTCACTGTGGCCGGCCACAGCCACGTGACCTGTGCCTGCCAGGGGTTGCACGGGCACTACCTGGCGGAGGTACAGATTGGCTACTGTCCGACGACACATGTCCACTGGAACCGCGTTCCCGCTGGGAATGTCCAGGGCCATGTCCACGTGGCCTGTTGTGCCTTGATGTGGACAGCGCAGCACCAGCTGCACTGCTACTGCTATCGGCACTATGGGAGCGGGCATGTGAGGTGGCACGCTCACATTGACCTGCACTAGGTGGTGTAGCTGGCCTAAGTCCATGTGGCCTACACTTCACTCCTACCAGATGTTCCAGCACAGACAGCTCACGGATTGCCATGCCATGGTCAAGGATTCCAACCATGTCACCCAATCGCCTGTCCAGAACATCAGCAATCTGCTGTTGAGCATTTGCCAATGCCTGGATGTTGTCATTTAGGGTATGGATAGCATCCCTCTGCAGCCTCTGCCCTTCTCTGTTCTGCCATTCAGCATGTGCCTGTGCCGCCATTACAGTCTGGAGCATGTGTCTGGTGATACCAGCTGCTGCGCTTTGTCCTGCAGGTGCATGTCTGCCAGAGGTCCTCCTACGAGCAGCACCGGCCACATGCCTGTGTGGCACATCTGCAGTCATTACACTGACACCATGGTGTGAGGACACATCTTCTGTAGCCACCACACATTCCTGTTCCACGCTAACAGACGCTGACTGTCCTTCCTCTATGGCCACTGGTGATGCGGTATGTGTTGGCAGCCGAACTGTTTGCGGGGAAGAGGGGGACATAGCTGGGATGGCAATCACTGGCACAGATTCAGCCCCTGACAATCCTGCCTGTACCTCATGCATATGTTCATCACTGCTAGTATCTGTGGGGACACTAACATCAGATGGACTGCAGGAGGGTAACGCACCTACATCACCTGTGAATGCAAAGAAAGACTCTAAATTACAATAGACACACACACACAGACACACACACAGACACACAGACACAGACACACACACAGACACACACAGACACACACACTGACACACCATGCATGTGATTTGACAGACGGCATGCAGCATGCCTGTGATACAGCAGACGGCATGCAGCTCAGACATTAATAGTGTTAGCATACCACCCTGGGGTGCACACTACAGCAAGCAGGTGTCATATCAGTAGTCATGCAGTTCACACAATCATGGTAGTATGCATGCATTCCCATGATACACCATGTGGACCAGAACAGGATAACAGTACACATGGCTGATGTGACCTTGACATGTAATCTACTGACGTGTGCATTAACATGCATACATGTCTGACACAATGGTGTCCTTACACATGTACAGTGTCATAATGGGCATCACATTACAGTGTTGTCTGTATGCCCTACAGATAGAATGCATGTTTAGCAAATGTGCATGAGCATGGAAGGGTAGTGTGAGCCATCTACATTGCTATACAGTGTGAAGTACAGACACTGTGCCATTGCATGGCATCATGAGGTGTCTATATTGCTATACAGTGCATAATATGTACACATTGCATAGCCATAACTGCATGCATACCCATGACATAACTGTGGATTGTGACCCATGATGCTGAGATGTATACACACCAAACCATGCCATGTCATGTGACAGGTCACTGGAGGACCTACAGAATTCACCCCTGCACAACTACTACAGAGTCTTAGCTGCCTGGCAACCATGTCCACACATAGAAGACTTGTCAATTCACCATGTCCCACATGACATTGATGTACCACACACACAAGGTGCACAGCTAACGGTGATGTCCTACAGCAGCAAGGGAAATGTAGTGTCAATGTCTGTGGAATCTGTACAGGTGACTACTGTCATGCTATGACAGTCGTGATGTTCAACACATCTTATATGGTAGACTTCAGTGACACCTCCACTAGCTGTGCACAGGCTTTTATGATGTCCAGTATACCACATCAACTATATAATCAGTCAACTAAGGCTATAATTGGACCATGTGTGGACAATGTGCAACAGGGTGTATACACATCACATCTACTGTGTGGCTATGTGTCTCTGGTCATTCCCCATGGCCATGTGTGCACATGTGTTGGCCAGATGTGTGTGATGGCCGTCTATCTCACATGTCTGTGTTGTCCCATATGACATACACCCATAGATGTCAGATATGTCACCATCCACAGGGCTATGCAGACAATGGGTTGTATGTTTGGTATGTAGGGTATGGGTTATGGGATAGTGTGACAATATTGCCACCAGAACACTACGTGTCTGGGACATGTCAGATGGCACATCACAATGTGCGCACCCATTGCAGGGGCATATAACACAATGGTGACTCCTGTGGGCTGCCCATATCACAGCTCACTGTGTGGTACTGTTTGCGTACCACACTTGTTGTTCCAATGTATAGTACATATGCCTACATTGTACAACACCTCCACTGCTGTATGCACAGCTGTCCACACATGTAGCAATGACAAATACTGTGGTTTCATGTTGGTGTATCATTTCGTTTGTATATATTGCACATGGGTGGCCAGTGTGAATGATGGGTGATGCAACCTGTATATCGTGACTGGAATGAACATCAAGTGTACAAGTATTAACTGGCCACATGGTGAATAGATCTATGCTTTAACATGCCTGATACTGATGACAGTCTCACCTGCAACAGACTGATGTCTGTGCGGCACGCCAGAGGTACCTGTATAGGGGTGACACAGCAGTTTGAACATTATCCATGACTGTATGACAGCCACAGGGTGCACTGTGCATGTTAACACATTCACCTGTACAATAGCATATAGTATGCACATGTGTGCATATACAGGGTAGCATACTGTAGTATGCAGCATGTGTGTCAACATACCTTGCATATGATGTTACATTACATAATGTACAGTGACACATGCAACTAAATGGCATATAATAGCCATATGTGCAGTACTGACTTACCAGGCAACTCCAGGCTCATTGGTTGGGAGACACCCACATTCACGATGGCAGCTAGTGTTTGTGGATGCTGTTCTGAGGGTGTCCCCAGACTGGCCAGTAGCTCCTCGGTGTGTGTGAGTGGGGGCTGGATTGGTGGCCCACCACCTGTTCCACCTTGTTCCCTGGTGATTGCAGCGGCACGCTGTTTTGCATGTCGTATCAGGTCCGTGCAGTGCCTGCGCACCTGCTGGTAGATGCAGTTATGGCCACCCACATCATTCATCCTCCTGTGAAGATCCTGCCACAGGTCATCATGCTGCTGGGCATGCTGTGGCACATGGCTGAACAACATCTCATAGTTCTCATGGAGGTACGGGGTGAGGACATCATCCTCCTGGTGGCTGTACGGTGGCAGGCATGTATGAGGCATTATCTGTAAGACATAATGATGGTGACAGGTCACAGTATCAGAGATGTACAGAGATACTGCTGCACATGCATTTCTAGTAAATCTAGTACATCTGCACAGTTATCTTTGCAAATCATCATGACACTGACACGACTGACATGTTTGCGTCACACACATGTAACACCCGTTATGCATTGGATATCATCACCATATATGTGTGTCACCTCATTACATTGTTCATACTCCATGTGAATGCTGTCTTGATGTGGGCATGTCTGTTTGCCTGCACTGGTGTTCTTACCTATCAGCACATGCCTGGATGTGTCCAGGGTAATGCTGTTGACCTTGATGCTGTGTATATGTCACATATCAGCACATACACTGCCTTAATGGACTTGAGCAGTGACAATGCACACATATGCATGGAGACCTTTACATGCATGTGTTTTGCCATATACATCTACACGGCACTGTACAGCTGTTCAACGTCCTGCCATGGATCGCCTGTGTTGCACATGTGATAGACATGGAACAATGGCTAGTCAGACATCATTCGCAGGGATGGTTATCAACTATAGCATGTATGGGCAAGGTTTCCTAGCTGTATCCAACAGCCATTTTGCCACCGCGAGGTGCATCAGTGCCACATTACTGATCCAGACAGTTGATACTACATCTACCATGCAGCCATCACACCATGTATGACAGAGATGGCATGTGCAGCTTTGATGGACATGGATGCATGGTATGGTGGGAGTATGTCACATGTATAGCACAGGGATCTGTCCAGCATGTGGCAATCCTAGTGGTAGGATGGTGGCTGTCCATGACATATGTCTTTCAGATCAGGATATGGACATGTAGCATGTCCAACATCATAGTGTAGCACATGTCTTTATGTAAGGTAGACAGCATGCTGCATAGTGGAGGTGAGGATTGTGAAGGCTGGTATCGCCCATCCACGCATGGCCAATACCCGTTAAAGGTGATATGTGATCCAATATTGGTCACCCAAGTGCTGTGTATGCCTGTCCAATGATCTTCATGCTCATGGATGACATCCAGTCATGACATGTGTACCTCGTATGACTACCTAAGTGGCCTGGAGACGTCACAAAATCAGGGAGGTGAACTGCACAGCACCATCCCTTACACAGTGTCCATAATGTTGACCGCAGCCTAGGTGGTAGTTAATGGGTACAGGGATATTCACCTAGCGGTGACAATGCTGATATCATCCATTAGAATGTGCACATATGTCACACACCTCACCCACAAAGCCCATTCTGTATGTTGTTCACAACACTGAGACAGCTATTGCTCATAGGTCATGGCCATTCACATCCTTACATAAACAGATGCCTCACATTTGTCTGTGTGGTATGGGCTACAATGAGGGTGGAGTACAACACATTAACCCTGTTTTGCTGTAGCTGGCACTGGTGTGATATGCACATGTCACTCTGGCACCTTTTGTAGTGTTGATTCTGTCAACAGTCCACTGGTAGAGCACTCCTGTGACATACGAAGGTATATGTAGTCAAACATCCATACTGGCATGTACATCTGTACTGCTAACATCTACATTGATAATGGTTCATAGACTTGCAGACCATACTCAGCAGGGTTATAGTGCGGTGCCACCAATTATGACTGTCGTCACCACTTGTGGGTTGGTATTATCCAACACCCTATCTGTATTGTATGTTCATGCTCAGCACTTGTTCAGAACTTCTGAGCACTTCATGAGCTACTGATTAATATAGCACCCATTCCACACCATTTCTCACAAGTACACTGTCTGTCTTTACATTTCCAGCTTGCTTACAGTACAACAGCTGTTGTACACACATAACTCACATATCTTGTGAGGTGGTTGTATATACAGGCATGTGGCCAGAACTGCTATACACATTGTAACAAGCTATGGATTCAACAACATACCCCATGGTTACCAGACCTCTTTTCTTGGTGTACTGGGCAGTAGGGCTAAGACAGGTACTACTGATGTGAGACTGACACTACCCCACACTTATCTGGGATAGCCACTCATGTACCGACACATTTGGCCAACGCTGTCTGGGATTCATAACCTCCACTTGGCTGGATCAACCCATGCACACCACCTCCAAGACCAACAATATCCCTGACATGGACACTACCAACATGTGACTGGTGTTCCACACCTGGGGTTATCCCCTCATTGGTGGATTCCGAACAAATGCTAATCACCCTTGTTATCCACATCCCTGCACCACACCCTTCACGGCATACACAGTACAAGAGTACTACAACTCCTACTACAGACATCTTATGACAGCAGTAGTTAATGTCATGACACCCGTACAGATGGACAATGTACATAGAAATTCTGAAACATACCCCAGCGCACTTCTTTAGCACTTACATGACTGCATGGATCATGCTATTCCACACAGAGCCATGATGGTACCCACCAGATAACGGACGCCACTCTGGGGGTCCAGTTCCATGGACATAATTTACAACAACAGGTGGAGGCTGTTGCAAAGTAGAGTACAATCCCATGGGTGGGGTAGCTCACTGGTCAGCCTCAGTAGGGCTACAGGATCCCTCATCACATACTCCGAAACTAGCTACGTAAACATTACTGTGATACATTCCAGGGTGTACCACAAGGCATTATGGAGGTATGTCAGTAGTCAATGGCAATACCCACATCTGCTCTGACATACAACAGTTACTCAGGAACATTACAGAACCAGGTGATGTTGGCAACATGCTGGCAGATGGGTTCACTGCTCACATTACACCCTCTCACTCCCTACAGGGCCACAATCCATGCAGGAACATTGCGGTGTCCCTGCAGTCACACCTATACAGTACTAACCTGCACTCTCTATGGCCTGGAACACTGGCCCCATGTGACCGTCCAACATCCCAGGCTGCGATTTACACAAACCTCTGAACGACATGTCTCCCCACTTGGCCACCATATTCAGTAATAGCCTTGTATCAGACATTGTGGCCCCTGAATGGCACACAGCAACAGTTATCACACTCCACACAGGTGGCGCCACAATGCACGAGGGGGACTATTGCCCTACACACCTGACTGGACTGTTCTGCAAGGCTATGGGGCACATCATCATGGAAGTCATTCACAGAGACATTGGTGGGCTCCGATCCTTTGCTGCCACCCAGATTGGACTTGTTAGGGCCATAGCATGGCTCCTATACCTGGTGGACTCCTTTCATCTAGTTACCAGGGTAGTTGATGACGGTAAGGGGGTCCACACAGCCTACATTGTCCTCTCATTGCCTTTCAGCACCATTCTCCATTCTGGTATTGATAACATACACATCCACCTGCACATCGACCCCTATGTCTCAGGATGTTATGCAAAGTGGCTCACGGACAGGACACACACAATGAGGGTAGCATACCATAGTACCTACTGTATTTCAGTTACAGTTGGCATACCACAGTCCTCAGTCATAGGGCCCCCTCATGTTCGGTATATGCTTCCCTGAGGTACAGGCTAGCACAGAGGGACTTTCCCTGCCTAGCTTTACAGACAACTGCATACAAAGCACCATGATTGATCCACCAGCTGATACTGACTCCCTCAATAAGGGTGTCACTGTGACGGATACCTGATATCAATATCATGGCCTCAAGCTGCATGACACAAGGTGCATGAACATCCCCTTTGCATTACACAATTCACCCACTGACTATCACATAGGTGGTAGTCCCCTACATACATGTCACATTGTATGTGATCGTAGTACACACGTATGTCGCACCCACTCCTGTGATAACCATATTGCCACTGTGGCGTGGATATCCTTCTACGTGGCCACACTTATCTGTACTGGGTTTGCAGCTGGAACATAGGCACCCACTGTACCTCTAAACTCCAGATGTATACACACATTCAAGGGTACAACACCCCATTTAGAGTGTACCTTACACAACAGCTACGGCTTTACATACCACAACATTAACACACCATGATGTTTATTGAGCTCCGACGGTTGAAGTATGTGGCAGAACTACGGACACCACGTCTGTACACATTTGAATACTACATACTCAGGGTGACCTCTGCTGAACAGACAGGGCCCATGTCCACAACAATATTAATGGATATACTCCACATAAGCGACATAAGCAAAAGCCACTGTGAGCAACATGCTCATGGATATGTGCACACACGCAATGATGAGTGGGATGTGCTTGAGGGTTACATTCCCAAACCAGACACTCACCATGCTTTGGAACATGATTTCTATGTACATCACGCAGGGACACTCAGTAGCACTGTTCATGTGATACCTCACTTGGTGGATGGGAGACACATGTACGCCAGAGATCACTGCAGTGGCTGTACTGTGCAGAGGTGCAGGTAACACATGGCTCTGCTGTTCATAGACAGGACACTACCCTAGAGAGGTGCCGCTGGTGTGAACACTGTAGTTGTGCTTACACATAGACTTGCCAGACTGCATAGTACCCCACTATGAACCTGTGAAGCTATTACATGTCCTTTGTGCATTGTTAATTGAGTAGCCCTTCCATTTAGATTAACTATCATGCTATTACAGTGTCCCGTGACTACAAGCCATATGTATCCTGTTATTGTATATTGTACATGCCAATAGATGATACCTTTGGTATGTATGATATGCCTGCTATGCTGTGTAGCATATCTGACATATCTACCTACAATACTGTACATTACACATATTTTACATAGTATCCCATAATGCAAAGCATACTTGCACAGTGGGACCACCTTAGACATGTCATTGTCATTATATGCCCATACACATGCCTACTGTGACAGTACATCAATATATATTATCCCCTGCTATGGCACATACTTGTTGGACATACCCTACCACTGACGGCAGGTGGTATGGAATTGTTCTGTTTAAAGCCCTCACGTAGCATCCTTTGTGGTGTCTGTGATGTTTACCTTGTGGCCCACTGCAGGACACACAATTTCTACAAGCGTTACTATGCTCAGCAAGACATCACTACATAAATACCTTTTCCCACTTTATGCATTGCAGACACTTTTAATTAATACAAAACAGGCTATACATACACTAACATAATTAATACAAAACAGGCTATACATACACTTACATACCTAGTGTTCTAAATACCTTGTTATCATTCCGGACTTTCGTAACTATCTCTCTTATACTGTTTAAACAGTTCTATGGTATGAGCATATGGTTTGAATGTCTGGCAAGTCATCCTTATATACGTCGATACCTGTAACATGTGGTTTCCTGCCGCCAATTGGTGTTCCTGAGTGACTTATTACTTGCACATCAGCTGTGCAGCTACTCCATTCGCCAATTACGTGGCAACAGTGGGGTATAATTGAGTTCTCCACTTGGGCATTGCCCATTTGCCCTACCTTTGGGGAGACAGCCTGTATTGTGTTTTGTTGTGTGCAATTGCAACTGCTATGTATAGAGACATGTATAGTCTGGATTCATGTTCCCTGTGGATTGTGTGTGATGGCTAGAGTATGTGGTTCTACATGTGAGTGTACCTGTCATCTCAACCATCTGATAAGGGACTATTGCAAACAATACCTGTAGCATCGCCGTTTGTTCCATTATACAACGGCAACAATTTCACATGGTGCCTTTAAATGTGTCTCTCACAAGGTATGTTAACACCTGCAGATGTAATTGACTGACTGGATGTTTGTGCTGTAATTACAGTCTGTATTGCTATAGTTTCTAGTGTGGGGGATGTAGGTGGGTGTACATAGCATATACAGGTTTGTGGGGCTTGCATTTCTACATATTCCATATATGTGTGTGGGCTCCTTCCTTAATTAAAGAGCTATCAGTTAGTATACTTTTGTTACAGGATTATACCTTGGGCCGTTGTTAATTGGTTTCTATATAGTATGCAGGTGAGGTTGATACTTCCATACCTCCGGAATTACAGCGATATGTAAAGGGATGTTTCTAAATGACAGCTGTCTTGTGTATTTCTGTCCCAGATATTTGCAGTCATTGCAGTTGTGTTGGTAACTGAACCTCTTTGGCATGGGTTGCCACCTTTTCAAATGGCCATTGTGGGACACTTGCAGGACACACATCGGTGTTTACAGGCTGACACATACCCATGGTCAGTACACAGGATAGCACATACTTTTATCCTCAATACATACTTATTGTTGTGGGACTTTGGCTACTTATCATATTGCATGTAACATTTACGTTTCTTACATACAGGCATAACTATTTAATGCAAGTATTACATAATATATGGGACAGAATAATGTCCTACAATCTCGAACAGTTGCCCTTTGTAATGTTTTATGTCAGGACACAACTGCCCAGGGAGGGGCTGTCCCTCCTAATGTGGGACAGGTGGTAACCATATGCCTATGGCTAGCTATACCCACACCTACTGTAATGATCTACCTCCAAGTTGGCACTAACAGACACATGATGCAGACACACACACACACACACACACACACACACACACACACATTACAGTCACATGGAAATGCACACAGCACCCTCAACACACACATACACAGACTACGGCAATCACAAACACAGTTGAACACAGTACCTACGTGGACCACAACACCGGCAGCGGTAACTAAATGTCCCTTCATATCGTGATAATATTACTCACGGTTCTAGTGTTCTGGTACTGTGTTCTTTCAGTCTTTCAGCCTCGTGGTTACGCGAGTGACACATTCCATAGTTGGTGGTATCCCATTTATTTGTACCTCCAAGGTTTTATGAATGTCATTGACCTATCTATATATTTGCAGATATCGGTGAATCCGTATATATCAACATATATCTCTCTATCACTCTTTCTATCTGTATTATATATATGTAGCTATATATATATATATATATATATATCTGACAGGGAAAGTGACAGGCAAACTATACCTTTCATTGTGTACTTGGTGTATACTGTTTCCTGGACTCCGCACGTTTGTGTCAGAACCTGTCACATTACACACCTGCTGTAGGTACATCTTGGCTACCATAGTGTTAGGTGATTGTATACATGATTGCGTGTTCTACTCCTGGCAGTGGTCATTTTACCCTTCAGAGCAGGTGCTATTAGTACAGGGGTGAATAATGCTGGTTTCACCTGTTCTGGACATCACTGACCGTGATCTGCGCGATATTCAGAGAAGCTTAGCCCTGTTTCGCGCATATCCATTTAGTCATATTTAAACAACGCTTACCAGCACTGGGCAACGCATATTCCCGCTAACGTTTGCTAAACATGATCTGATGACCTGCATCCGACATGCATTATTCGTGCCTTCGGGATTACGTTACATCCCTTGCAGGACATGGAACCGGGAACGTGCATGACAGTCACTGCATTTACCACTTGGCCATCTGGGATTTGTACACGTGTTATGGTGTTTTGTATGTGGAGTATACTAAGGCTGTTACTCCATACTGCACTCACATGGGTAACTCAGTTAGTTTACATATGGATGAGTCCAATTAATGGTATGTCCATGTGATGTTTACTGGATGTGCTCCAGCATTGGGTATGTATATCACAGTGAGCCACACATGATAATGCGCTACACCTTCAAATGACCATAGGTGGAGCATGCTGGGGTGACGAATACCTGTCATGGGTACACCCCATGCCTTGACACAACATCCATGATTACATTATGTGGAGCCCCTCATTAATGCAGCAGGGAATCTGTGCAGAGTGTGTGCAGAACAGTGCTTACACACATGTGATCCCGCGATTGCCTCTTCTCCACTGAGCAACAGTTGGTTACTCGATGTTGTGGTGACAGCAGACACTGTTTGCCTCATTTTGTGTATGGCCTATGACAATCGGGCATGTACCACTACCTACCGATGTACCTAGGAACCTATATACACAGCACCAACATATGCTGATAGGCGCATGTACTGTTCAGGTGTTGACATTCCTTGTTCCAATAGCTGTTGTGTGTACAATGTTTGAGGGCTGCCTATGTAGGATTCACACAGTGGGCCACCTATACATTACAATTTACAGGTGGTCGTGTGTTTGTGCCATCCATTTTACTGTGTGTGCAGGTGGAGAGGTGTGTCAGTCCATAGGGGCCTACACTGTCAGAGTATGTGCTATATGTTCCCTCTTTGCCAATGCGTAAGCATATTGGGCATGCCTCCGTCTGCCTACTGGGGCTGGCACAGGGTGTTCGTGGTCTGAATCCCTGTGTGCCTGTGATGGCCTTGGCAATTGTGGTGGGCTATGAGAGCCTTCACCATTTTGTCCCTGCTGCAGCTGTTTCCACAGGATCATATTATGTAGCATGGCACATACTATGAAGATGTGGGCACACGTGCCTGGAGAGTACTGCAAGGCTCCAGCAGATGTGTCCAAGCAATGGAACCATGATTTCAGCATCCCGAACACATGCTCTATGATGATTCTGGTTTGTGCATGTGCCTCATTATGGCGTTCTTGCATGGGTGTGTGTGCATTTCTGATGGGAGTCATCATCCATGGCTCCAGTGCATAGCCAGCATCCCCCACAAGGTGGCCATGTGGGATGTCCCCCCTGACAAATACCTGATACAGCTGTGAGGCATGCCAGATATGGGAGTCATGGTAGCTTCCAGGGCTGCCAGCACACACATCCATGATAATGCTCAGGGCATTGCACATGACCTGGCAGTTGATGGAGTGGAATCCCTTGCAGTTTATGTAGCGCCTACCATGCTCACCGGGTGGTGACTTAATATGTATGTGCGTGCAGTCTATTTCACCCAGTACCTCCGGGTAGTGTGCCACATGGTGGAAGTGACGCATATTGCTGGCCAACTCCTCCTGAGTTCGGGGGAAGTATATATGCTCATTGGCATGTGGTAACATGGCATCCAGGAACTGGTGTAGTACCCTGGATGTTGATGCCTGTGAGATCCCCATTATATCTCCAGTTGGCCTTTGAAAGGTCCCTGTGGCTAGTATTTGCAAGCTTACACATACCTTCGTGTCCACTGGGATGGGTTCCCCTCTGTTGTTTCTGGTTCTCAGGCGTGGCCGGCACAGCTCAACTATTTGCTGTAAGATGTCCCTGTCCACCCTGTAATGCTCTTCTATCTCCAGATCATGTAGTCTCTGGTAGGTTACCCTTGGTCTGAGCACTCTTCTCCTCCTCCAGGGCCTGCAGTGGTTGTCGGCATCATCCTCCACAACACCGTCAGTCTCTAACACATGGTGATGAATCACAGCTATGGCAGCTCCCATCATGTACATTTTAAAAGTTCCCCATGTGTTTACACCTATGGTGCAGTGATTGGGAATACACAGGTGTGTGTAGGGTGCTTTCACACTTTATACTATTGTGCTGTGAACACCGATGATGCCATAGGGTGTGTATGTACGATCGTAGCTACAGGGTATCTTATGTGTTTTACTACAGGAACTTCTATTGTGGTACCTTTGGTGTTGAATTACATTTGGCTGCCATGGATTACCTCTTGCCCTTCCCTTTACATTTCTTCACATTTCACCTACCATTTTCTGGCATGCATCCAGCAGCCCGCTTTCATTTGTACTTTCCTAGACCTGGCTTATCTTGCGTAATGTGTTCTATTGCCAGTCTACTGTAGGTTTGCTTTGCTCTGCTATGACAGTTCTCCTTTCTTTGTAATCCAATGCCTCCCCTCCTTTCTTTGCAATCCAATGCCTCCCCTATCCTGTTTTGCAGGTTTCTGCGAGCAGACTTGTCAGCTGCCGTCGATTGCCCACTGTGAGTTAATAGGTGTTAATTGCTCAGTTGTACTCCAATTACCCTACTGTGGCATTTCCTTCTTTTCTTCCCCTGACCTTCCTGTTTCTGCTATTGTTCACGGCGCGTGCATCTGCTTACCGGGTTTCAGGCACGTTTTCATCCCCGTACACATGCGCTTCCGGGCACCATATGTGCTCTCAGCTAAACGATTCTATACCTACCTCCCCACCCCTGTCCTGCAGCTTTGCTTAGCAACGGCCAGGCCAGATTTGCATTGCTCCAATGTGCTTACAGCTATGGTGGCACACCCCTCTGCTGATGTCATGTATACCTCTGAGCCACTCCTCGGTGTTATAGCATTGCGCCGTATGGTACATCCTTAATCTGGCGGGACGTTTGCGATTCAGTATTACCTGCCTCATTTGCATGGCATTAACTACTAATTCCTAGTTACCGCGCCGAACATTGTCACAGACCCTTAGCAACCCTTGCAGCTTGGTTGTGGTGTACCATGCATACCATTGCGTATTATGGTGAAATCCTGACTTGTATTACATTGCGATTTTATGACCTTTGTATATATTTTCTTTGTGTTCCAGTTTGCCCACACATGCCCTGCAGTTGTACTTTGCGTTACTGTGGACGTGACATTAAATGTTGTTTTTTAGGTGTTTTGCATATTTTCTTATGCCATTGGCTGTGTATTTAGCCATTAGCATATGTTAACTTTGTAATTCATGAGTCTGGGCTGCTTCCATAGCTCCGATGTTATGTTTGGGAAAATGTAAACCGTGTTTTTTGGTTTACATTTTCATGGGCTTACTCTACACCTGCACCACTTCATGAATCGCTATATACCTTCATTTGCATGGTGCGGCACTGCGCATGGGGTGATTAGCATACCTAAGCCGAGGGCTGCACAGTTCTGGCATACGCCGGTAGTGCATGTGGAATTGGATCGTACCTGAATCGCTCGACAGTCATATTTGGCATTATACCGCCTACTGTGCCTGGCGCAAGCTTCATGAATCCCGGGGAATATTTAACATAAATCACCAGTACTTGCCCAAGTAAGTAAGAAATGTCCCAGACCAAAAAAATAAGTATCTCTATTATAAGAACACATAACTTTCATAACCAAACGTTAGAAAAAGGTGCCCTCCATTGTTAGCGACACCAACAGAACCAAAGAAAGTTCACAAATACACAGGAAGCTCCAAACCTTCTTACAAATCTTCCATGGATGAAAAATGATGGTTTGTTTCAAATAATTTCAATAGTAACTTTGAAGAAAGCCCCCATCTGGATAAAAGGTAGATGCTCCAGCAAATGCCACTAGCAGACTGCAACGAAGGAATTCCCCAAACCAAAACCTCTGCAAGGACGGCAGGTGCAAAGGCTCAAAACACAATATTAAAAAACAAAACAGCTAGCACTCAACTGGAGCAAATATCTAGTTTTAATGTACAAAAAGAGACCGGTTTCGGCCCACAGGCCTTTTTCAATGTAAAACACATCAGTACATTCCCCATATCATAATATAATAGAATAATTATATCCCATTAAACAATTATTACAAATGTTCATTAAGACCAGGTGGAAACAATCCCCCCAATTTTACTATCCAAGACTTTTCTTTTTTGTTCAAAACATTATGCCAAGTCTTGGATAGTAAAATTGGGGGGATTGTTTCCACCTGGTCTTAATAAACATTTGTAATAATTGTTTAATGGGATATATATTCTATTATATTATGATATATAAGCTGGGGGATGTACTGACGTGTTTTACATTGAAAAAGGCCTGTGGACCAAAAACCAGTCTGTTTTTGTACATTAAAACTAGATATTTGCTCCAGTTGAGTGCTGGCTGTTTTGTTTTTTAATATTGCCTTTTGAGCCTGTGTGCCTGCCGTCCTTGCAGAGGTTTTGGTTTGGGGAATAAAAATATTAAAGCAAACAAGTGCCATTTTTTCTTTTCTTTTTCACTTCTTTTATCCCTTTAAGGAATGTAGGCATTACAACGTAAAAATTAAAGAGACTGGACAAAAGCATGTTTAAGTTAATATGATGTAACCTTGAGTTTTTGAGATGAAAGGTAGGGTGTAAAAGTGCACAGATTATAATATATGTAGAGGTGATTTGTTCTTAGTTTTACCTGTCTTATTTTTGCATGAATGTCTGGATTAAGGCCTTTAGTTTAATCTAATAACAAGGTTTTGTGTAAGCGAGTAAATAAGAGGACACTAAATATAATGAAAAGTTTTTCTTTGGCAAGTAAATGTTCAATGTAAGTTGAAAGGTTTGCAGAGCTGCATGTATATTTGGTACTTGTGTTTCCATGGAGAAAAGCTGATTATAGGGTGAAGCAATACAAGCGAGAACACTTTTTTAAGGCTAAAGGTTAACATTTTCTGAAACCATATACACTGTTTTTCATATCTGGAAGGGGGATTAAGATAAGGCAAGAACAGGCAGCAATTAGTGTAAGCAGGAGCACAGGCTGTAACATGCATCTTAACATGGATAACCTTAATGTTAGGCTATGTTATACCTGTGTGCACAGCTGTCAGTTTAGGACAGTTGTTTCTATCAGGAGAATTAAACTTCATCATTTGAAGGTGTAGTTAGTTTTATGTGTTTGTTTTAAACTAATAGGTTATAGGGGTGTTCTGGGATGGTTTTTTTTATTTAAAATAAATAGGCTTGTAAAATGTGACATAGGTTCAAATTGAGATGACAAGAAACAACTGTATAAGAACTTAACCTGACAAACAATAGTGGATACATGCAACACAAAAGCTGGAAATAGCCATTTAAAAAACTTTCATATATAATAGTTGAGAATAATAACTTCTTATCATAATGGCTGTACTAAACATATTATTTTGGAACATGAATGGCTTCACAGGTATAAATAAAAAGGCAAGAGTATTGTATTATATTAAGAAAAGCAGAGTGCAAATAGCAAGGCTACAAGAGACACATGTGGAAAGAAATGAGGATGTGAGTCTGTTAAAGTAAGGATTTCAGAATGGATATTTAGCAGACTATCAGGGACAAAGGAAAATTGGAGTACTTATAGTAACTGCCAGAGGAATTCAAATAGTGATAGAAGAATAAAAAAGGATATTAATGGTTGATTTGTGGCAGTAAGCAGCTCCTGACAAGAGATGAGGATTACACTGGCATGTATTTATATTCTACCTAAAACTACTGTTATGGAAATTAATAAATGTTTTTGAGAAATAATCAGCTTTCAGCAGGGAATATTACATTCAGGTGGGGACTGGAACTTGATTTTCATCAGTGAGTATGTACCTGGGGGACCTAGAAAGGAAAATATAACAAAAGAGGGTAGATTTATGAAGACATTTATAAAAATATCTGGCATGAAATATGTGAATTCAGTAGTACGAACTCAGAGAGAATTTACATATTATTCCACAAGGTGCAATAACTGAGCTAGACTGGATAGAAATTATATTTTACAGGGACATGTGCATTTAATTGAAAGTTTTGACATACATCCAGTAACTATTTCAGATCATGTGCCAATAGCAACTAAGATATAAATGCAGGGTAATGAAGTTAAAATGAGACACTGGCACTTACTTCCCCATCTACTTGTTAAATGAGAGGATTTTAAGGAATGGGCAGTGGAAAATATTCAAGAACTATTAAGAAAGATAGAAATTTCATTAGAAGTTATAACTAGTGAGTTGGATAAAATTAAAGTGGAGTTTAAAATAGGGTAGAAATAAAAGAAAGAGAAATATGGTTAAGAAGTAACAAGAATTATTTAGAGGGGCTGAAAAAGGTTAAAAGTTTTGCAGAATAAGGGAAATCTCATGAAACAAGAACAGGTGCAACTGCAGAGTGCTAAAGAGAAAATAAGGAAATATCTGGATAATATACATGAGTTTAGATAATAACTCCAGAGCACAAGTACAACTATGCAGGCAAAAGAAAGTAGAAAGGGTTGTTGCCAAACAGAGGGAGCTTATAATAAGAAAAGTAACCAGAAATCATGTACAGGTATTAGAGATGTTTCTGAAATTTATGAAAATTTCTATAAAGGAGAGGAATGTGGAAAAGAAGAAAAAGTACAAATGGAAATAGTTATGGGAGACTTATGTGTGCCAAGGTTAGAGGTAAATGACGCTCAACAATTAACAATTATGGTATGAGGAGATAAGTCTCAAGGAATAGATGGTATTCATGAGGAAGTTTGGAAACTAGGATTGAAGAAAGTGATAAAGATCTGGAAGGCTTTGTTTAACAGTATTTTAAAGGAGGGGAAGCACCAACATCCTGGAAGGAAGTGGTGATGGCTCTAATACCTAAAGATGGTAAAAACCCATCAGACCCAGCTTCATATAGGTCCATTTCAATTCTAAACCATGATTATGAAGTGTTCATGTGTGTAATAGCTAAAAGAATGGCAATGGTGGTTTCCAATATTGATAAACATGTATCAGTGTGGTGTTGTGGAGGGGAGGCCAGTATTTAACAGCATTAATAAAACAGTGATAATACAGAGAGAAGCAGAATGTAAAAAATTACTGCTGTTGTACTGACAAATGCAGAGAAAGCATTCAACAGAGTGAGCTGGGAATTTAACAGTAGGGCAATGGAAGCATTTGTATTCTGTGATACATTAAAGCAATGTCATTTCCCGGTTAGGGGTCACCACAGTGGATCACCAGTCTGCAGATTGATTGGCAGTGGAGTTTCATGGTGTTGAGTTGCCAGCCCAGCACCTAAACTTCACAGAAGGCACACACATGCACTTATTTGCATGTATTTAAACCTCACTCAGCCCCAGGGAGGGCATACAGACTCCGCACAGAAGGCACTCCAGCCAAGAATCAAACCAAGGAACCTCTTGCTGTGAGGCGACAACACTAACTGCTGCACCACTGTGGCCACATATTCTGTGATACAATAATAAGGTTAATTAGGAGGATATATGAGGGTTCACAGGCAAAAACAGAAGTGGGATGGTTCGTCTCTGATAAGTTGTGTCTGAAAAGAAGAACTAGGGAGGGGTATCCTCTTTCCCCTTTCTATTTGCATTATATTTAGAGCCACTGGCAAAGAAAAATAAGGGACTCAGAAATTCAAGGATATAATTCATATGGTAATCAAAAAAAAGTTGGCTTTAGTTACGGAAAATATGTTGTACCTGATAAAAATCATAAAAGATATCTTTGTGTTGTGGAACTTTCTGAGACAGTTTCTGTTTTTTTTTCAGTATATTAAATGAATGTAGTCAGAACAAATGCTATAGCTGTAAACTGTGTACGCACACATGAATTGGTTCTGCAATATCCATATTTATGGGAACATGATAAAATGAAGTATTTAGGAGTGTGGATTAAAAAGGATTCCGTTATGACAGCTAAAGATATGTGAGAAGAGACTAAACAAAAGATAATACAAAATGGAGAAACTGGAAGCTCTTGTTTATGGAAATGGACAGTAAGATACAAGCAGTGAAAATGTTTTTAGTCCCTTTAGTTGTATATACAGGTCAGGCACATTTTTATCAACCAGAGGAGAAGTTGTGGATAGCAAATAAGAAACAATTGAAGGATTTTATCTGGGAGGGCAAAAGTCAACTGGGAAAAGTTTATCCTTCCAAAAGTTGGTTTGGGATTACCTGATTTGAAGAGATATTTTAGAGCTACGCAGTTAAGCCTCACATCTTTTGGATGCACGTCCTTAAGAAGAGTAACAGCCATACAGAATATTATATTCAGAAAGTCGAAGAAAGTATTTTAACAACTAAGCCAATGAAAGAATGGAGAAAGGAGGTAATGCCAATAGGGATGACTGCAATTAGGGTACAGAGAATACACAAGAGGGGACTGGAATTTACTGGAAATAACTGACAAAGGAACCAAGCTATTGGGAGGAAATAACTAGAGAGGGAAAAGTAATAGAATGGGAAGAGGCCAAGAAGACATTTGGACTGCAGGCTAGAGACTGCCTTCTGTATCAGGGACTGATATCAGAGTATAGGCAAAGAGGACGGTATAGTGGAATCCTAAAAAAAACTGCTCTAGCAGAGTTTTCAGCTGTATCTAGAACAGAAGCTGTTAAAAAGGATAATTTGTAGGTAATATAAAATATTGCACAATAACAATAGTATTTAATAAGAGGAGGTTAGACAAGATTGGAATGAGAGATTGGATAAGCAACTCACAAGGAACCAATGGGAGGACCTATGTATGGCTTCCAAATATATAACTAAGTCTCGAAGATTTAGGATTTTTGCTAGGAAGTGTTTACATTTTTATACCCTAAGCAGATACTAAAGAATTTTTCCCCGGGTGGATGGGAAATGTTGGAGGTATGATCGAGAAGAAATAGATACATAGGAATATATTTTCTGTAGTTTAATGAGCTGGCAGATTTTAAACATTCCCTACAAAATACTCTGTCAGAAATATTGGGTGAGCAACTGGGTGTAACTAAGGAAATCATTTTTTGAGCTGGGATACAGGATTTGAATTGTCTAGACATAGCAAGGCCTTGTTAGGTTTAATTAGCTGACTGCCAAAAAAGCAATTACTAGAAAATGTGAATTAAAGTCTAAACAAACTGTGGCTGGAGTAATGAATACTGTAGAGATTAAAGAATTGGAATTAGGATTTTTAGAAAAGGGTAGGAGCAAACTACATAAATAAAAATGGAAATTGTAACAATGCATGCAAAATAATGTTTTGGAGGAGGAGTGAGGTTTAAGGAATGACAAGAAATTATCAATTTATGTAATGTTGGGTTAATGATAATTGTATAAAAGCATGTATGTGATATATAATAGTTGTAACTGTGAACGTTAACATTGTTTTTTTTATATAAATGTGTGTTTGCCTATGTCTTAAGTGATAATTCATTAAATATGTTAAATATATAACCAAATAATGTTTGTGAAATTCAAAGATAAAAAGCATGATGGTGACTCATTGAACCATTCCTTCAATACTGTAATAATATCTCAGAATGGAAGTGTTCCTGTTCAGTATTGTGTGTCTTATTCAGCATACTCAAAAGTCCTTTTTAATTCCATGAACTTCTCTTTTATTTTGACACAGCAAAATAAGCTTCCAAGAAGTAGTCAAGAATTACAAATAAAACAGGCATAAGATAAGATAGGTATTGTCCATATAGATCTTTCAAAGAACTTTCACTGTACAGAAACTAATGTCCTAATCAAAGAGCTCTTAATCTGTGGTCTGTGTGCACCCCTGCTGAAATTGTTTACAAATTACTCCCAATAAGGATACTTTTGGGGTAACCAGTGAACAGTGACAGTCACCACTTCACCTAATAAAATGAGGCATACCCCAAGGACATCTGCTGTTCCAACTGCACATTAATACCCAGACCATCCAGTTTGACATGTATAATATGCTGCTTTGTGTAGCTGACATGGTTACCTGGGCATCTGAAAATTCCTCATCAGCTGTCACGGTGTCTCTGAACATCAGCTTGACATATTATGTGAGCGCCATGAACAACTAAGCCTGAAACTCAGCATGGACAGAACAGAAATTTACTTTTTGATATACAGAAATAATTAACTATATATACAGTATTGTTGGGTAACTGATGCCCTGATGGTAGTGCCTTGAAGAATGTTAATGACTTCAAACAATTGTTTTGTTTGGTGTGAAGCTTCACTAGCTTTTAGTTTCATGATCACAAATGAGTGAGCTGAGTGTGGTCTTCACACTTGTTGCACTATCAGTTATCTGTTGACTAAAGAAGCCATGTTAGGTATTGGGATGGGTGTACTGCTCTCTGCAATTATTTATGTGGTTCCATTATTATAACCACCAGTCTCTGAAACCAGAAAAGGTTACAAACTATACCAAACAAAAGTTGTAGATTCCTGACTGAGCTAACAGGTAGCATCACTTCCTGACAGTCTCTGAAGGTATGTGCCTACTCATTTTAAGCAGGCTAAGCATCTTCCTCTATATGTTAAAAGGCATGGGTTACTGGGGTACTCCTGGGTAGTGTATCACAGTAAAACTGTTCACCAGCTCACTGAGATTTACAGGTTTCCTAGCAGTTTCCCTAACAATTCCATATGACTCCCTCCCTCATTCACTCTGAAAATGCCTTCAGAGCTCAACATCTGTACACTGGAATTCCTTTCCACATGGCATCAGACAGCATCATTCTTTGCCCATCATCTTATGCCAGCTAAAAATCTTCTCTCACCAGAAATCTAAAGACTCCTGCCGTTATGTCACAAGAAAGAAGCTGCTATGTAGAACTAAATGTAATAATTTGTCAGTACCAGATGCTGAAGTCCACTGAATGTGAACTGCAGAAATAGAGTTGTTTACACAACAAAAAATAAGGATATGTGAGGTAGTGAAGAAGCAGAAAGAACAGTACTTGACTGCATTCTCATAAGATATTGTGCAGTACTTTTACTGCACAATTAAATGGGGTACAGTACTTGGGAAAGGTGAAAAATAAAACTTGCTACTGTTTTATATCAAAATCCATCTTGCATCCACACAGCTACAAGAGTATGTTGATTTTATTACCTGTGTATCTGCATTGTAAATTGTAACTGCTCACAGTTAGAATTCAGATAATACACATTTTAACATTATGTCCTTTCTCCGTGAAATGATGGTAGTGAACATTGTTGACTTGTGCCTCAAATCATGATATTTGTATAGAGATCCAACTTTACCTTCTCAGTAACAAAAGCAGCATTTAAAAAGGTTCACTGATCGTCTGTCCTGCCTTTATATCCCCGTGCAGGTACTTCCCAAATGATATTAACAGTTGTGTGAAATAAAAGAAAACTCAATTCTGTTCATGGCTGGCTATTGGATATCAATGAGGTAGTCCACTGTGCCTTCCTGTCAATTGGATTACTTCACTGCTCTGCTACTAGCATTCCCTTATCCTCCAAGAAACATTTCATTATTCCATATAAATTAGCTCCATACAAGAGCAATCTGCTAATGCGTAGTAATATAGCAATCCTTCATAAAGCTTAGGTCAGTAGATAATATTTGTGAAAGTAAACCAAAAGATTATGTCAGCATTTCCAAAGGGAAACAAGCTGTAAAACATCAATGTTCTCTTCATTGTATGCTAAGAAGCTGTCAAAATACTGTTCGCCCACAAAGCATGAATGTTTCTAACAATACTGTGTTAGCGGAGTAGCAACATTTCCTTGTAGAATGTAATGCACAGTTCAGTGCCTAGCTTTATTAAGCAGCACTGTTAATAACCACATGTAGGAAGGAATGTCAAAATTAGATCAAGCCAGGAGAAAGATATTGCTCATCATCCATAAACCTTGTGTTATGTAAGAGTTGGATGTACTGAAGAATCACTTTTATTTTTACTCATCAGCTGCCCAGTACATTCTCATTTTATTGACTATGCATATTTAACAATTGCTGCTGTAATTTAGCTGCAGTGCAAGCTAAAACTTGACAATAATTAATTCTTGTTTAAAATAGGTACTTTGCTAGAAATTCTGTATTAATTGTGATTAGTTTCACATTCATTTACCACACGAGTTATACCTGCACAGATTTATGCGTGTTTCATGTTAGCACTGTGACAGTTGTGACATCTGAGAGTTAGCACCACTTGACAATGGGGAAGTTAGTGCAGAAATAAATCAAATGCAGTGAAACAAGGGAGTCAATAGCTAAGATACGAGTCCTTCACATCAAAAGAGAGGCTTCTTATCATGCAGTGATATATTCCTTTAATGCTTGTTAAAATTAAGGTTGTTTTAGGCTAAATGCAGCATTTTTATTTCACTTAACATAGTTACAGCTACTGCTTTAGATTAATTCATTGTTACAAGCTGCATTTGTCAACTGAGAATTGCTCTTATCGGTAATGATAACTGTCCTTCTATATCATTGTTGCAATATTCTTAATGTTAGAGATCCCCTGCCCAGGGCGGCCTGACATTCAGCCAGTATACCAAATCTTAATGATCTTGTATGTGCCATACGTCATGGATATGCTCCCCACACAGATATAAAAGTGACATGCGGGCACAGTTACGCAGAACCTCTGCTGCCAGGCCGAATGCCATTAATGCTCATTGGTCTGAGTGCCTTGTTGTTGTGCTGAATACCTAGCTACCAGATAAATGCCCTTTTGGGGTTGTTTTTTTTTTTTTTCTTTTCTTTGGTCTTGTAATTTTTTTTTTTTTTTTTTTTTTTTGCTAACTTGAGTTCATGTCCTCTAAGAAGGGAAAATGTCAGTGTGGGAGGCAGATTCCCCATAAGGATCATCACAAACAGTGTTTCTTTTGTTTGGGTGCTTCTCACAACCATACCTCTTGTAGTATTTGTAAGGTGTTTGTGACTGAGACCCTCAGAAGCTGTTTGTCTTCCCTGGCCATTTGTCTTGAAAACTAATGGCTTAAACAGTTAGCCCAGGGTAACATGGAAGAATATTTTAATCCAGAGATACTCAAACTAAGTAAGAAGAAGGCCAAGAAGTCTTGGCCAGATTCTTTAGTTGTCCATCCTCCAATGGACATCCCTCTAGAAGTGAGTAACAGCTCTATAGGCCATTCAGCATCTACACCGGATTCCTCTGCTGCAATCCTGTTGGAGGCCAGCATGCATCCATTTTGTTTTTGCATGTCCTCTGAGGCTATGCAGGCATCTGCTCCAGACATTGGGGGGAACCATGGTTGATTATCTCGGAGGATTCTAGAAGGATTCCACAGATATTTTTCATGGAAGAGGTTCTGGGTTCTCTTATCGTATCTTTCCAATGGTCAGATCTTTTGCTGTTTGTTAGGGCTGATGTCTCTTCCAAGAAAAGACAAAAGACAAAGCATGTTTTGGTCCATCCTAAGGATTCACAAATGGAATAGCAAGAGTTTATTCAGGGTTTGTTTTCTGCTTTGATGGCCCTGCAGCCTCCTCAAGAAATTTCGGCACCTGTTCCTCCTTGGACCTCTACCCCTTCGAAGTGGCTTAGGGATCTGGATTCCCTGGATGAAGATTCAGACTCTGATGAAAGGTCTTTGTCCTATTACTCATAGATGCCTTCCCCTTTGGCTTATGGCATATGGAGGAGTCTGTTACCCCTGTGTCTCTTCTCAGGAACTGTCCTTTGGGGACACAATTGCTAGGATGTTGGAATACTTTAAGTGGGATTCTTCTCAAGCGTATGATATTCAGAGAAGATATTATAAGTTGCTTCAAGTGGATCTTCCTAAACCATCTGCAGTTCCTCCTATGTTGGCCGCCATGTTAGATACTTTCACTGTTGCTTCCCATTCTTCTGATTCTCAACCTCCTGCTCCTATGAAACATGATAACGTCTATAAGGCTCCTGATTGTGTATTTTTATTTAAATGTCCTTCTGCTGACCCTGTTGTGGTGTCAGTCTCTTCTGACAAACCTTCCAAGCTTTTACCTCTTCAAAATGTTTGTCTTCTGATAAGGATAGTAGGACAATAGAGAGGAATGGTAAGAAAGGTTACACTGCTTCTGCTTTGGTCTTTAGGGGTATTAATTAGCAGACCCACATGACCAGGCATGCTCTGGCCTTGATTGCTCAGGCTTGTCAGGTTATTTCTGACCTCCCTGTTTATGAAGGCAAATCTTCTGCTTCATCTGTTTTAGGTTCTGCTTCTCAAGTGGCTTGTCACTCTTAAGTGTAACTATGATGCTGCTGATGCCTCTTCCAGGACTGCAGCTTTTGGGTCTGTCATGATGCATCATTCTTGGCTTTGTCTCCAGTCTTTGTCTGAGGACATTAAAGACAAGTTTTTGAATTCTCCTTTGGATAATAAACATCTTTTTGGAACTGCTGTTGGTGACCTGTTTAAGTTTCTTCAAGAGAAAGGCAAAGCCTTACAAGACCTTAAACATATTTTTGTCTCTCCTATCCCTAAATTACAGAGAAATTGTTGTTCTAGATCTGCTTTTGTTTGTAGGCAACCCCTCCAGGCCTCCAAGGCAAGGAAGGGTGGGAGGTAGGCCCCCTCTGCTAAGGCTTCTCAGATTTCTGTGGCCCAGAAGCCTCCTTTATCTGATAAGCCTGCTTCTCTTTGATAGTCCCCCTCCTTACACCAAGTTCCTTTGTCCCTTCAGCTTTCCCTTTGTCTTCCAAATTATCTTCTTGTCGCTCCAGACTCGGGTTTTTTTTCTGTCATCTGTCAGGGTTACTTCATGGTATTGAAGTCTCTCACTCCTTTTACAGGGATTCCACAACCTCCTGTAGAGCAAGTTCCTCATTTCCAAGAGGTCATAAGGTCCCTGGTGAATCGAGGAATTATTCAACCTGTTCCCCCTTCCCAAGTGGGAAAGGATTTTTATTTCAGGATGTTCCCGGTTCCTTGAAAGGAGGGCACTTGGAGACCTATTCTGGGTCTCTCCCTGCCGAACACCTTTCTCAAGGTCCCCTCTTTTCAGATGCTTACTCTTCAAACTCGGTTTCCTCTTTTACTAATACAGGCTTTTCTGATGTCTTTGGATCTGTAAGATGCTTACCTTCATATTCCTATTCACTCTATTTTCAGGCAGTGTTTATGTTTTTCTTTGTCTTCCTTTCATTTTCAGTTTTCTGCTTTGCCCTTTGGTCTTTCTACTACTCCAAGAGTATTTACAAAATGCCCAGCCCCTGTGATTGTTTTCTGCATGCTCCAAAGCATTCAGATTTTTCCTTATCTAGACAACCTGTTGCTTCAGGTGCCTTCTACCAGTCATCTGTTACAGGATCTGGAGTTCACCATCTCTCTTCTTCAAAGTCTGTGGCTCACTATCAACTTCCAAAAGTCTGTCCTGACTCTCTCTCAGGATCATGAGTATCTGGGATGCAGGATTCAGACACTGCCATTCCACCCCCCACCCCCCACCAGCTTCAAATTTGTATGCTGCTCTGCATCTGTTTTGTGATCCACTCAATTAGTTTGTCTATGCCAGTGAGACTAAAATCAAAGATCAACCTAATATCCACTCACAGGACAGTTACTTTGTAGTTCATGTACATGAAAGGTCGGTTTTAGTTGTCTGACTGAATATTCTCGGTGTACACCCATACTCTTTTGTTTCCACAGGCTTCTGAAATAGTTAACATTTTTAATAGGTTCATATAAGGCAATCAGTCTGCAGATTATTGCAAACCTAGCCGATAACCAGAGGTGGGAATCAAACCCTGTACCTTGTGTCTATGAGGTAAAGACCTAAACCAATATGCTTTATTAAGTTCCCCAGGATGAAGATGTAGTGGATTTCTATGAACAAGCATCTGTACAATTCCTCTAATAGCTAAATATAAGCAACTGGATAATCTGATTAACTACTGACTGGTTCAAGTGGTAATATAGTAAAACAAACCATTTCATGTAAAATAGTTAAAAGTCTACACAACTTATGTATGGAAACCAGTATATGAATTTCATAACACTCAGCTGTAATACTGTGTACTTCAGGATCGCACTTGAAAGCAAGCACTGGCATTCTCCACCTCTCCCAAGTGAAAAGTCTGGATTTTTCAAGTTGACTATCAAAAATTTTGCATCAAACATTAAAGTTACCATAGAGCATACTCTGCTTTACTATTAAAGTTACCATAGAGCATACTCTGCTTTACTATTAAAGTTACCATAGAGCATACTCTGCTTTACTTCAGTATAAATTACCTGCTTATTTTTTGGAGCCATGCAATATTGGTTTTATGCAGATTTTGTGTGAAATAATATGGCTTTCTTATTGTTTTCAAACTAAATGGAGACATAAAAAATTGAAGTCTTTTATCCTGTAGTCAGATATGTCAGTTGTGATGTCTGTTTTATATGAAGTGATATGCAAATAGGATTTTGTAACTATACTGTAATTTCTTTCTGAGGTGATTGTAATTCTTTCTTTTGTTTTCCTTTCATTGCTTTGTCTATGGAAAAGTTTCAGAAGGTAAGTCTGATTTATAATATTTGACAACTCCTGTGTGCGATTTTAAAGCTATATTAAGCAAGAGCACATTGCCAGCTGTTGCAGCTAATGTGTGCACCTGTTTCTATGCTAATCCCCTGTTCTTAATGCCAGCCAAAAAGTTGTATGCCTTCAAGCTAAACGGGGCAGAAGTACGCATTACTTTGCATGGCCATTTACCACTTAAAGTGTTATGCTGCTTATAAATAAAACCATTACCCTTTATATCTGAAAGGATGTTTAAATTGATTTTTAGTAATTAAGAGATCTGGATGCTTGAGATGTTAACACATTTTGCTTAGCAGATGATGCAGCACTGGAAGTTTTCTTTCCTTTGCAAATTGTATGAAACATTGTGATCCTGCTTTTCTGTGAACTCATAGGCTTAGAATCAATCATTACATACCAGCCCATCTAGTTAGTTGCAACAACAATGTCACATCACAAAGCTGTCAGTGAGGTTGAAGGTTACACTTTGTTGATGTATCTACAATGCTGACAGCCATTTTACACATCCAGGATTTCATATTAGATCCCTTCTTCTGGCAAAACTATTAATGGACAAACAGTTATATTTCAAAACTGTTATAGAATTCTACTTCTAAAACTGCTTTCAGATATTGTGATATTTTTACTTCACTGACGCTTTAAATACGCTTGTCGGAGTTGAATGAATCGGGTTTATAAAGCAGGGTAAGACACTGCAGGGAGAACATTCCAAGTCAAGCCTATGTCATGTTTTGGAACTTAGTAATGCTCCATGTTTACTGTCACTTTATTACACGCTTCATTTTATTAAAAAGATACAAAGTAATGCACGTGTGACAGAAAAATTATTTCTTATTAAAGTTTTCCAGCTCATTTCTAATAAGTATCAGTCAAAGTAGATTAAATTAGCATTCAAGCCTTATTTATTTTAATGTTTACTTTTTTATTGATTAAATTTGTCCAAGTGGACCTGTTTCTAAGACTGTATTTATGCAGAACGGGAGAATATGAAACATTTGGCCAAGACATTGAGGAGATCCACTTCTTTTTTCGTTTTTTTTTTTTTTTTTGGGGGGGGGGGGTGATGCATACTCTTCTTTCAAACAACATGAGTACCAAAGCTAAAGGGACAGATGATTAAATTATACTGTGTTAGAAGGCAGCAGGCATCTCTATACCTGGGTCTTTGGTTGTGATTTAGCATAAGTGGTATTCGCACAACTTCAAGGTGAACTGGTACAATCAGCAGTTGTTTTAGACAGTCATTGCCTAGGCAGGTAGGTACCCTGGGCAACCAAAGCATTGTTTTCAGTGCAGGGGTATTTTATGGCACATCATAAAGCTGATTTTTTTTAAGAATGTGATGCTGAGGCATACTTCAAGAGTAAATAATAACATATAAGCACCTGATGTGGAACTAAGATGTGTTCATACTCAGACTGGGATGAGTTTGGTCTGGAATTAAAAGTTGAGGAAACACATATGTTCAAAGGCTAAAAAGGAGATAGTCAAGAAGGGGGAGAGGAAAAAAATAAAGGACTCTGATACACATTTTAAAGCTGCCACAGAAAGGAAAGCCCAGAAGCCAAATGAAACCAAGAAGGAAAAGGTGATAGTGAATAATACATATGAGCAATTAGAAGCTGAAGAAAAGATAGAGTTGTAAAGGGCTAAATGAAGGGAACAAGGATGAGAGTCATTAAGGAGCAAACCAAGAAAAAAAAAAAAGAAAATAAATATGGGGCCATTTAAGTCATCCATGATTATTTTCAAATGAAGAAATGTACCATGAGTTAAATAATTCTGGTAATAGGCTATAAAGTTATGTGAGGAAGAGGGCTGGGTTACACTGGATCAAAATGTCTGTAAGATAACATTAATCCCAGACTAAAGAGGAAAGCACAAAGACTGGTACATCTTGAGAGCATTTTGGCATTTATCTAAATAGTGACGGTGGAAATATTAGGGTAAATGACATCTATGCACCAGAGATTTCTATGTGTAATGTCTTCTGCAGTATAGTTTTGAGTATTCCATAGGGCTAAGCAGGCATTCAGTGTACTATGTGATGTTGCCTTGTTCTGTTACTGCTATCATGAAAGTAAAGAATCTAGTTGTACATTTACTGGCTCCTGTGTGATTGTGTCTGTCCTGCAAATATGTGATTCCGTGAAGTATAACTAAATGCAATAACAATGTCACACTTTATCAAGTGCTGTCATGGCATGGATTAAAAAATGTGTATCTTACTACAATTTGGCCAGTTTAATGTATTAACAAATTAAGGATGGAAAGAAGTACATAGTCCAGCATCAGATCCAGCACTAGCTGACCTAGGCAGCTGCCTGGGGCCTGCTGGCTGGGAGGCTGGCCCAGTCACAATGTTATTTTAATTTTAAAAAAGAAATAAAAAATAAAAGTTTCCTGCATTACTGCTTTAGGTTAAGGACACATTCTCTCTGTTTTGCCTCTGCACACATGAGTCTTACTGCTTTAGGATTACAGATGCACACATGCAGAGCAGTGCACCAGATTTAATTTCTGAAATGCACTGGAGCAGCAGCATGTTTGTCTTATTTTGAGATTTCCGATGAGAATGCATCTCACCGATTCGGCAGCATTATGAATGCCATGTACGATACGAGCTCAGAAGGTATGTGTGTATATAAAATGCCCCTAGTTAGAGATGGCAGAGGAGTTAATTATCTTGTTCAGGTTCATGTCCTGTACACTTGCTGCAGGAGACAAGAGCGTTAATCCTCTACATCAACTACCAGATTCTACAGTTACAGTCATTAGGGTTGGTTGAAATGTTCTGAAATGGGTGCTTTTGTCATTCACTGGTTCCTACATTTTGTTTCACTGCTTAATGGAAAAACTATTCAAAAGTACACATTTGAAATGCACTCTAAATGTTGCTGTATTTAACAAGAAATACATGAAATCAGGAAGGTGAATCAAATAATACATGCATTTATGCATGGTCCTAAAATGTGTGCAGGGGCCCATGGTTTGAAAACAGCACAGGGATAAAAGTACACTTAATCCGCCACTGGCTAAGTACATTTTCAGTGAATGTGAGCTTCAATGCATTTTCAGTGAATGTGAGCTTCAATGCATTTTCAGTGAATGTGAGCATCAAGGGAAAAGAGGTTTACTGTGGCTCATGCTAAGTCTGTTTTCAGTGTGCAACTGTTTTGTTTTGCAAAGGGCCAACATTGTTTGTGCTATAAAATTTGAAAGCTGTGTTTAGTAGTGCAGCTGGTAGCATACTCATCTTCAGTACAGAAGGCTGTAGGTTCTACTCCCATACCATGTACATGAATTGTTGACACTGCAGTGCACTTTAAGGGGGTTGCTGCACTCCTGAGTGTGTCATCCTTCATATGAGATGTTAAGCTGAAGCCCCATTTGCCTGTGTTGATGGTAGGTGCTGTGAGATCTTTTACATCCACCTGAGGTATCAAAAAGAATAAGAGAAGTGTCCCCAGTGCCCTGGCCAAATATTATCCTTGTATTATAAATAACCCCAAGGGTCTCCCATGCAAAGAGACTACTTGCATAGTAGCACTAACTTGGTCAACAAAGGCTTAATAAATTAAAATGTTTAAATTAAATCCATATCTCTATCTTCATTTAAATAGTAGAGAAGAAAGTAATATGCACTCTGGTGGTTTTTAACAGTATTTATAGTAAATGTGGGAAGAGAGACAAGTAATGGGAAACTGGAATGGCTGAGGGGGTGGTGGTCCGTTACCCTGTCTAGAGCTCAGTTTGACTGTGATGTGGCTGTGACATCCTCCATCTCTTTGTTTCACTGTCAGAATGGACTAACATGAAGTAGACAAAAAGAGTAATAAAAGTTGATGTACTACTCCTAGATAACTAGGACACTTAGTTGATGTACTACTCCTAGATAACTAGGACACTTAGTTGATGTACTACTCCTAGATAACTAGGACAATTAGTTGATGTACTACTGCTGGATAACTAGGACACTTAGTTGATGTACTACTTCTAGATAACTAGGACACTTAGTTGATGCACTACTCCTAGATAACTAGGACACTTAGTTGATGTACTACTCCTAGATAACTAGGACAATTAGTTGATGTACTACTCCTAGATAACTAGGACAATTAGTTGATGTACTACTCCTAGATAACTAGGACAATTAGTTGATGTACTACTCCTAGATAACTAGGACAATTAGTTGATGTACTACTCCTCGATAACTAGGACACTTGTGCCAAACAAATGAGTATACCCAGAGACTCAGTAGGCAAGAAGCCAATAAAATGTATTTTGCTGAATTAGAAACATTTTGATTTAAATGGCATTAAAAAGGTTTGGAAGCCAGAACAAATGGTACTTGTAAAAAAAAACAGCTCTTTATCATTGTGAAAAGCCACAGCTTAACAAAGAATATGTAATCAAATTGAAAAGTTACTACTTCTTAATCAACAAACAAAATTCTGGACTCTTCCCAGTTTCACTATCATTTTTTCATGAACAGTTAATAAATTATCATGTTGTCCTTCTTGCCACTTAGTCTACCAGCATCATCAGAAATCCAAGGACTAACATCATTATTACACCAGAGATCCTCATCATTAGTGCTTCAGGGACTAGCATCACTAGTATACCAAGAAGCAACATCAATAGTACACTAGGGACCAAAAAAAAAATTGCACTTTATTCATCTGCTTTTACTATAATTGTTTCTCCCACTTTATTACCTTATTTTGCTTGTGCTTCTTCTTAAAAGTACTCAATTGTATTATTCTGCTGCAGTTATTACTGCGTGGTAGTAGCCTGATTAAATTGTAACTGTTATTCTAAACCTTGTGGTTTAAGCACTTGGGCTTCAAACCAGTTGTTTTACATTAAGGTTTGTGGACTGCATTGTTGTGGCAGGACAGGTAGCTTCCATCCTTCTAAGTTGGGAATTGCTGATTGAAGGCTCAGTGTCTGTTACTCTAAAAGTGCATTAGTTCTGGTTTAAGCACTTGGGCTTCAGGCCAGTTATTTTACATTAAGAAGGTTCATGGTCTGCACTCTTGTGGGAGGACAGGCTAGATCCTGCCCTTCTGAGCTGGGAATTTCTGGTTAAAGGCTTATTGTGCCTGCTTATTTGAATTGTTTCTTTCTGAAATTTGTGTGCCTTGTTTGCTGTAGCCCAGAAGTTAGTAGTTTATTGACCATTCTGGGCTAATTTCTATCTCTTTCATTTCCCTGCTATAAAAACAACATTTGCACATTCTTTTGTGCTTGTATTTAGCTCAGTGAGTGCCTGCCAGGTGCCCTGCAGAGTTCTATAGCAGCAGAGAGACAAAATAATTTGGAGTGATTAAGTATCATTTTCTTGCTGTCTATAACTAGTTCCACCTAAAACGTCAATTTTTTAGCGTTTCTGTGATTTAAAAAACTTGTTTCTTCTACATATTGTACTTATTTGCTGCCTGCACTTGAACTAAGCCATTTTTGTGTTTAAATAATCTGTTTAACTGTTGTAGGCTACACACTAAAGTGTGATAGCCATTTCTGTGCATTTAAAGTGTTTTTTTATTGTATCTGCTTTATTTTCTGAAAAAAAAACAAAAAACAAAAAAATAGAATTGTTCCCCGCCTTTCTGAACTAGTATAGTCCAGTTTTCAAGTTATTGCTGAATTCAGGGCTGTGTTACAAGTTTCTGTGTTGCCCATACCTTATTTGGATAGAAGGAAGTTTCTCTGTTCACCTGTGAGAGAAGGGAGCTTTGAGCAGCCTATCTGTCCCTGGAGGAGTGGCTTCAGCCCAGAAGTTAGTAGTTTATTGGCCATTTTGGGCTAATTTCTATCTCTTTCATTTCCCTGCTATAAAAACTGCATTTGTGTGGTTTTGAGTTCCGGGCAGTGCCGGTTAGCTAGGGTTAAATTATTCCCAGCTCCACAAAGTCTACTCTTCAATTTTTCCCTTGAAACTAAACAAACTTTCAACTTAAGCACTCAAACCATTCATTTCACAGCCCAACACTTGCTCAAAGCTCATAGAAGCACTAATTAACCGTAGCACTAGACCCCCCTATACTGTCCAAAAGGACAAGGCTCTCTAGTCGTCCCTACCAGCCAATCAGTAAAACAGCTCACTTTGCCTATTCAGGCATGTCCAAATGGCAGTTTCAGGTGTACTCTCCAGTCCAACTGGTGAATCTGGGCATTTTAAGGCAATGTTGCAACTGCCTCATGTACACAGACAACCCTCTCCTCCTACCACCAAACAATAATATATACGAGAGATGCAATTTTACAGCCAAACTGGAGACAAAGCTCTCACAACCCAAGACTGGAAATGACAGTCAAGAGGAGAAGGAAAATACTTGCAACACACCACCAGTCTCATATAGACCTACTAAACCAACACCGGCAAATAACACACATAAATACATGAAAACATACTCGGAGGCTCTAAATAAAAATCTGCAAAGGCAACAGAGACCTCCAAAGCAGACACCCAAGCAACCTCCAAACCCTATCACAAACCATGAAACACATACTTCACATAATCAGTGTGCCATGCAATCACAGCCCTTAAGGCAAAATAACATATCCAACACACTAGTAATAGGCGACTCTATAGTCAAGCACACTGATGTCCTACTAACTAGGCTGGACAAGGAAAAGGTTACAATTACTGTCAGGTGCCAGGATCCACCACATAACACAAGCACTCAGGTCGCTCCAGAACAAGTACAAATATGACTCTGTCATTGTCCATGTTGGTGTGAATGATCTGAGACGTACCTCCCTGGACTACATGAAAAGAGACATGAAAGAGCTCTCTGATCACGCAGCCCAAGCCGGTATGACCCTGACCCTATGTAGAATCCTGCCCTCACCAAGAATGATGCCACAGTATAAAGAAAAAATTATCAATTTCAACAATTGGCTAAGTTTCTGGTGTCATTCAAAGGTAATCCAATATCTGTCCGCCTGTGATGACATGCTCGACAAGCCACGTTGCTTCGCAAGAGATGGCTTGCACCTGTCACCCTTAGACTTTCGAACACTGCTAAGGCTTTTGCCACCCCCATAGTGCCTTTTTTAGGCAAGGCTCAAAAGACAAACCCACCACCATAAATAGCACAAGTAACCAAAAACTAAGGGTAATGCTACTCAACGCCAGAAGTCTAAACCTCATAATGCATGCACTCGAGGCACTCCTCAGTATGGAGAACATCAATATCTGTGCAGTAACAGAAACCTGGTTTAAGGCTCCAGAGAGCACCCCAATACTACCAGACTATAACTCATACCATACTTTTCGGCCACAGAACCCGGACTGAAACACAAAAGGTGGGGGTGTTTCCATATTCATCAAGAATACCCACACCTCCAGGTTAGTGGTGCAGCACAGTGCCTCAGAGATCATCCATGTACAACTAACAATGGGTAAAACTGCAATTCAAATTGTAGCTTGCTACAGATCACCGACCATTAGCCCAGTCCCCCATTCTGCATTTCTGGAGACACTGGAAAATATGAAGGTCCTACCAAATGCCCTAATATTGGGTGATTTCAATTACCCAAACATTAACTGGGAGAACTATTCAAGTACTAACTCTCTTGCCCAACACTTCCTAGAATTTATAAACTTGAACACCTTGGATCAACCGGTCAACATCCCCACCAGAAGTGACAGCATATTGGACCTGGTCATCACCAACATTGCCGACCGGTGTTCTATACCAGAGGTCAACCCCTCACTGGTTAGATCAGACCATAGACTAATCACTATGGATATCCACATTCGCCTCCACCCCCAATCAAGGAAACCACATTGAAAAACTTTTCAAAAGCAAACTTCACATTACTTAAGGCCGAGGTGGAAAGGTTCACAGCCCCCATGCTAAAGGACAATGCTGTCCAAGCTGCTGAATCCCTTACAAAGGCACTGTATGAGCACCTGCAAGAATGCATGGATCATGCTATCCCAAACAAAACCAAGACTCACTCCTCCAAGAAAAGGAAACCAGTCTGGTGGACCCCTGCCATAAACAAGCTATACAATAGAAGGAGGAAACTAGTACAGAAAAGAGTAAAATCCCAAGATGGAAAGACATCCCTGATCAGTATCAGCAAGAAACTACGATCCCTCATAAAATCATCCAAGGCTAGCTTCGAAAGAAAATTTGCCAAGGACTCCAAAGATAACCACAAAGTGTTCTTTAGCTATGTCAAGAACCTAAGTGGAAACTCTCAGATCTGCTCTGAGTTAGTGCAGAATGGCACAAAATACAATGAACCGACTGATATTGCCAACATTCTGGAAGACAGGTTTAGTGCAAACTTCACCCCCCTCTCACCTCCTAAAGGGCCCATAACTATACCAGAAGAATGTAGAGCCACTGCAATAACCGACATAGAGGTTAAAACAGCCCTATCCAAAGCCAAAAACACAGCTTCAATGGGACCGGATGGTGTCCCAGGCTGTGTCTTACACAAACTCCAAAATTAACTAACCCCTCAACTAAACACACTGTTCAAACTCAGCCTCTCTACAGGCTATGTACCCATAGAGTGGCACACAGCAACAGTTATCTCGCTCCACACAGGTGGAGCCACAATGGACCCCGGGAACTATCACCCTATAAGCCTGACTAGCATGGTCTGCAAGGCTATGGAGCCCATCATCATGGAACTCATTAACAGAGACATTGGGAACATCGAAACATTGGACCCTACCCAGGTAGGCTTTGTTAAGGGCAGATCATGACTCCTAAACCTGGCAGACTTCTTTGAGACAGTTACCAAGGCTTTGAACGAGGGAAAGGCAGTCCACACAGCCTACCTAGACCTCGCAAAGGCTTTCGACACCATTCCCCATTCTGGTATTATAGACAAGCTCACCAGCCTGAACATAAACCCCTATGTCACACGATGAGTTGCCAATTGGCTCACGAATAGAACCCACACAGTGAGAGTTGCAGGCTCTAGGTCTGACTCTAAACCGGCTACAAGTGGCATCCCCCAGGACTCAGTCCTGAGACCCCTCCTGTTCAGTATATATTTCTGAGAGGTACAGGCAAGCACAGGAGGACTATGTCTGACCAAGTTCACAGACGACTGCAAACTGGGGGCCATAATTTACTCTTGACTGATACAGGCATCCTCCAGAAGGGTCTCACTGAGACAGATACTTGGTGTCAAAATCATGCCCTCAAGCTAAATGCCAAAAAGTGCATAGTCATCCCCTTTGGAAAAAACAAAGTACCCGCGAACTACCACATATGTGGGTACTCCCCTAAATACAGAAAATGAAATAAGGGCTCTGGGGACCCAAGTAGAGAGTAATCTCTCCTTTGATAATCATATTGCCAAAGTGGCAAAATCCTTCCATGTGGCCCACGTAATCACAAAAGGGTTCGCATCTAGAACAAAAGAGGTTATTGTGCCCCTCTACTCATCGCTCATCAGACCCATCATAGCATACAACGCCCCATTTGGGATGTACCTTACAAGACACCTGCAACAGCTGGAAAGACCAAAGAAGTACCTCACCAAGAGGATTACTGGCCTCAAACAGATGCCCTATGCAGCCTGACTGAAGAAACTCCAGCTGTACTCGGTTGCATACCGCCTACTCAGAGGTGATCTCTGCCTGATATACAAGGCCATGTCCAACCCAGAATTGATGGACATGTTCCACTTAAAGAAAAAAATAAATCCATGAGAGCCACATGCTCTAGGGATCTAAACCTAACCATAACAATAAATAGGACTTGCTGGAGGGACAGATTTCTGTCCAAGAGACTCCCCATTTCTCCTTGCAGCAAATGACATATGTTGGTAATAATGGGGTAATAATGACTTCAACTCTGCCTGACTGAAATCTCCTGCAATAATGTGTGCAAAATCCTTCTTTTTATTTTGTAGGTCACAGACTGAGTTATACAGCCTTGTCAGAGCTTCACTAGTGTTTGCAGTTGGTGGTGTATACACTACTATCATGATGATGTCATTCAGTGTAGTCAGAGCTTCACTAGTGTTTGCACTTGGTGGTATGTACACTACTATCATGATGATGATGTCATTCAGTGTAGTCAGAGCATCACTAGTGTCTGCACTTGATGGTATATTCACTACTATCATGATGATGATGTCATTCAGTGTAGTCAGAGCATCACTAGTGTTTGCACTTGGTGGTATGTACACTACTATCATGATGATGCCATTGAATTCTCTGGGAATATAAAAGGGTCTGCACCTCACTGCTAGGAACTCTATGTCTGAAGAGCAGTGGCTCAGTACAGTGTCACAGTTTCTGCACCACTTGTTATTTACATACAAGCAGACTCCCCCTCCTCTAGACTTCCCACTGAATGCATGGTTTCTGTCTGCACAAAGCAGTGTGAGCCCTTCCAGTTGTACTGTACTGTCACTAATGTTATTATGCAGCTACATCTATGTGAACATAAATACACAAGTGTTTCTCACCTTATTATGAGATGCCATTTTCAGCCTTATGTACTCCATTTTATTTTCCAGACAGCACACAGTTGCTAGAAGTAAGGATGGTAGTGCAGGCCTGAATGGATTTGCCTTCAGCCTAGCAGTGATTTCAGCCCTTGTCCCTCTTTTACTCTTTCTCTCACATCTTTTTCTGTTGATCCTTTTCCATTGTGTTGTTTCTAATAGCTATTTTAAGCATTTTGAGCCATGCAGTGATAGAATTCCAAGATCGTGGAGAGTAGAAGTTGTTGTAGGCCTGTCAGACTCCACAGACAACAGGC
>NC_056727.1:907502212-907509712 GCF_019279795.1 Protopterus annectens | reverse complement strand
ACCTAGTGCTGGATCTAGCCGTGCATCTATACAGTATTTTATCTACAGCTGAATGATAAGGATTGCATTGGTAGTGTATTCTTTGTTTATGGAGTAAGGTATGGGTTGATAGTTTTATGCTGACGTGGAAGTCTCTGCCCCTTGTTCATTAAGTGAGAGCATTGTCAGGTCCTTTTCAGATATGTGATAAACATTTTTCTGAATTTAGTGTACTCTGTTATTTTTGGGTGGCCACGGTGGTGCAGCGGTTAGTGTTGCTGCCTCACAGCAAGAGGTTCTCCGGTTCGATTCTCAGCTGGGGTGCCTTCTGTGCGGAGTCTGCATGTCCTCCCTGTGGTCGCGTGGGTTTCCTCCAGGTGCTCCGGTTTCCTCCCACATCCCAAAGTAGGTGGATTGGACACTCCAAATTGGCCCTAGGTGTGAGTGTGTGCATGTGTATGCCTTCTGTGGAAGGTTGGGCACCGGGCTGGCAACTCGACACCGAAAAACTCCACTACCAATCATGAGCGGACAGATGATCCACTGTGGCGACCCCTAACCGGGAAAAGCCGAAAGAAGAAGAAGTGTACTCTGTTATTTTTGTAAGACTCTGTGGGAGGTGGTTCCAGATGGCTAGCATAATCTTAATAAAATTACCTTCACTGATATCAAGGATAATGGAGGTCTTTGAATAGTCAGACTGTTGCTTTCCTTTGTATAGTGGCTATATGGAGATATTTTTACTGTTAGTTAGTTTTTTGGGGTTGAACAGCATTTTTACAGAATAGTTAAATAATGAATGTATAACACAACAAAGTAGATCAAGTTGTGACTGTTAACCAATTTGTTTTTTCAAGTGAGATGCAGTGGAGTTCATTCCTGGGGATAGATGAAGGAAGTAACAGACAGTATTTGTACTGTGCCAACAGTCAGCTCACTACTTGCATTTTTTTAACTTATGTAACATCTTTATGGAAGACAGTTTGAGCAGCTTGACACTTCAGAATAAGCAGATATGTATGATGTAAGTAGTGATGTGTTTATTTAGTTTATCAGTAAATTATTGCCCTGCAAACTGTGCTGGAAGTCTTAGATGTTCTACAGTTAGGAAATTATTTGGCAGGGAATCGATTGCTTTTAATTCATTCATGTTAACTGCTTTATCCTGTACTGGATTATGGAACAGACAGACTCTATCATCGCAAGCAATGGAAAGAAGGTAGGGAATTAAGTCTGGATGGAATACCAATTATTTGCATGATATAAAGATGCATACTGTCTCTAATACACACACACACACACACACACACACACACACACACACACACACACACACACACACACACACACACACACATGCACACGCCCACATACCACACACACACACACACACACACACACACACACACACACACACACACACACACACACACACATGCTACCACATGCCTGCAATCCATTTAGAAGATTGTGAGTTCACTACTCAACATGTCTATAGAATATGAAAAATACTGAAGACATTGTTAAAACATATAGAGAAGACATACAGACCCCACAAAGAAGACATCACATTTAGGAATCAAACGAGATTCAGATGTCGTGAAACAACAAGATGTAATATTAATTATACTTGTAAATACTCTAGATATCTTACCATTGCTAGTTGTGCACCCATTGCTGTATGTACTTTTGTATATAATGTTTGTATGTGTCCATGTACACATGTATCTTCTCCATACTCCTGTCTTCAAAAAAGTTTTAAAAGAAACACTACAAAACTCATGGATCTGCTCATGCTAAAATCCATCATAACTTCTTTCAGCTGCTAACTGAGTTTGTCTACTAACTTCATCTTGTTACTGTACTCATCTTATCTACTCTAGTTCTCTTTTTCCCTTTCTTCAGACTTAAACTTCCTGTGTCTTAGTTTCTTTCTTCTATGCCTATCTTATACTTCCCTACTACCACACTTTACTTCTTCTTCCCTACCTACTGAGTCCCACATATTATTTAAATTTTTTTGTTCTAATAATGTATATGTTTTTATTTAAACTTCTAAGCTGTATACTGATTGTGTCTTTCGGCTTTTCCAGGTTAGGGGTCGCCACAGCAGAACTCCAGTCCGCTAATGATTGGCAGTAGATTTTTACGTGCCAAGTTGCTGGCTCTGATGCACAACCTTCAATGAAGGTACGCCCATTCACACATGTCACCACACAGAAGATGTTCTAGCTGAGAATCGAACAGAACAACGTCTTACTGTGAGGTACAATGCTACGGCAGCACCACCACCACAGTATATCTAAGCTGTATACTATGTATTTAAAATATCTTGCAAATACTGTCATCTGTTTGCAACCATTATCTTTGTCATTGTCATGGTTTTCTATATGGGGCTTTTCCCCTTGGGCCTCTGCTGAAAATGGGTTATTGCTTAGTTGGACATACACAGTTAACAAATGTCAAAATAAATACATAAATAAATAAATAAATAAATAAATACATAAAATGAATGTAATCCTATTGCTCCTTTGGGGCCTAGGGCATGGCTAAAAAGGGATGCTTGACTCTCCCAATTATCAAATTGCAGTAAATGGATAAAACAAATAAATAAGTACATATACAATGCTAAATATGCCACTGTACAGCTGCTGTTTTCATGATCTGTAAGAGTGTGAGGCATAACATATAAGAGGCATTTATAGATTAACTGGTAAGTGGGGAGCCTGGGTTTCATATAATCTATTACAGTAAGAGTGGGAGGAGAGGACCATGATTCATTTTGCACTGGGGAAGCTGTGCAGTGATTATACCCCTGCATGGTGCAATTCATTCTATGCACCTTGGAATATAGCACATTGTATTTGTATGGAGTGCTTTTGGGAATAATTACTTTATAAAAAGACTTAGCTTACAGTTAAATGGTAAAACAGAGCAGCTATTCTGTTTTGTCGGTACTGAATTATTATACATATCTTCTTCTGGCTTTTTCCTGCTTAGGGGTTGCAACAGCAGATCACCTGTCTGCTCATGATTGGCAGTGGTTTTTATGGTGTTGATATGCCAGCCTGGTGCCCAACCTTCCACAGAAGGCACACACATGCATGCACTCATGCCTAGGGCCAATTTAGAGTGACCAATCCACCTACAGCATGTCTTTGGGAGGAAACTGAAGCACCCAGAGGAAACCCACGTGACCACAGGGAGGACATGCAGACTCTGCACAGAAGGGACCCCAGCTGAGGATTGAACTGGAGAACCTCTTGTTGGGAGGTGACAACGCTAACCGCTGCACCACCGCGGCCACCCGTTGAATTGTTGTACATATAACATTCTGAATTAGTGCTGTCTGTAGTATTGTATGACTAGGAGAAGAAGGGTTTGATTGTAAGTGACCTAAAGAGTTAGTTTATTTAAACATTTAGATATGTGAGATTATGTAGTGAATGAGAAAGGATAAGAAATCTTCTTGTAAAGAAGTCACAGATATGTACCTAGGTATTTGGTTTCGGGTTTGGGCAACTCAGTGTGGAATGCTTTGCTCATTCACATTGCAGTTGTCTAAAGTTGTCCTGACCCAGCTATAACTATTAAAATTCTTCTATAATTGTGTATTGTATATTCTAGGTATAAAAGCAGCAAGGCATCATCATGCGATGTGTTTATGTGAAGAACACCTGGGATGTAATGCACGGTATTCTCATGCATCGCACACAATGATTTGCCTAGTTTTACTGGAAAAGTAGCCAGCATTTTACTATAGGTAGAAGACGTAGGCTGTAACAGGAGCATTTGCTGTAATCTTTGTAACATATCTAGACAGTTTATTGAAAGAAAGCAGACAGTTTATTTGTTCCTAAATGGTAATCATTAACAGTAAATAAGCAGCTGTCAGGAAGCTGTGTTAAATGAAGTTATTAAAGTGTACTTTTGGCTTCTTCAGTCTTACATATTCATTTCCAAGACAGAATGTTACTTGAAAATGTAGATAGAGTGAGATTGGACAGGATCTGTAGAGAATATGTTACTTTAACATATTAACTACGTCATCTGAATAATTCAGATATGGCTTGTACAGTTTTGCGCATTGAGTTTGCCGTGAATATGACTAGTAACAAAATGGTAACATTTTTATGTGGGAAGTTAGGAAGACAGGGAGTGAATAAACAAGGAGAAACTCGGAGTGTTAAATCAGTAAGAGTAAAGACCGTGGAAACAATGGCTTTATGTATATGTTGCATATGTCACAGAATAAATTGCTTGCAAACATTAAGATATAGTAGTGAAAGAAAGCAAAAAGCAGTGAAGTAACAGCCAGTTGCACCACCACATTGTTTTCATGACTCCTCTCTCTCACTGTGTGTGTGTGTGTGTGTGTGTGTGTGTGTGTGTGTGTGTGTGTGTGTGTGTGTGTGTGTGTGTGTGTGTGTGTGTGTGTGTGTGCATGTGTTTATGCCTGCGTGTGTCTGTGTGTAAGTGTGTGTATATCTGTATCAGTCTATGTCTGTGAACACAAAAAAATGAGGGCAGAAATGTGCTACTAAAATTATATGCAATTGTTGGTATTATAGATTATTATTTAAATTATTATTAATTAAAAAGTCAGCAAGAAACAAATACAAAACAAAGTCAAACCTATGCTCAATTTCTGGATTACAAATTGATAACTGACACACAAGCACAGTCTTAAAAATGTAAACATTGTACTTTAACATAAGTGTATAATAAATGTGTACACTGAAGAAAAATTAACTATTACTAGTCAAATAAAGAAGTGCAAATGATCTGAAATGATCTGAAATAATGCATTTTTTAATGAAATGTCATATATGATGTACATTTATGTGTTTAATAAAATATTTCTTTGTACTCTCCTACTTGAGATTTAAATCCACATGTATGTGTTTGAAACATCTTGGACAGTGCTTCATGTTTTGAGATGTACCTAAATTGGTAAGTGTAAAGCACGGTTTGGGGAATATTGATGACATGATAGTTAAATGTAACATGAGAGAATAGGATGGGTTCAGAAAGGCTTACCGCAATGTGGAAGTCTGGTTTCTACATTGTGGAAAGCCTTTCTGATTCAGAGTGCTGTTACTGGGGAAACTACAGGCTAATGCATCAGTCCAGGGGAGTGGATAATACTCCCTCTGGATCCATGTGCTCTCTCCGGAAATGATAGTTGTTCCACAATAATTGGCAGAGCAATTCAGTGAATCAATCTGCCAAGTTAATTGTTTTTTTTTCTAAGAAGAAAAAAGTGAAGACTGTTTTTAATGCTATTCACCCATTCACTCTTATGAGAGTAGTCACAGTAGAGGTAAATATGTGAGAGCTGTGTGTGTGTGTGTGTGTGTGTGTGTGTGTGTGTGTGTGTGTGTGTGTGTGTGTGTGTGTGTGTGTGTGAGCGCGTGCGTGCACCCGCACATGTGTGTGCGTGTTTGTGTATTTTCATGATTGTGGACATTTGGTTGTATATGTGTAAATATCTGGGAGTGTGTGTGTGTGTGTGTTTATGAGTGTCTGAATATTTGTGTGTGACTATATTGTGATCCATGGATTGGAAGGCAGAACATTAGCACATTTCAGGTCTGACACAGCAATGTTCAATTCACAGACATGGTAATTAGTTATTAATGAGGTGTATGTCTGTGCACTTTCACCATGTCTATGATGGAGGTTCTGTCTGTTATATTAATTGACAAACCAGAACTGGCCAATTGCCACATGTGGAGGAATTCTTTGTGAATGGCAGAGAAGATGTTGAACCTGCAATGTAGGGTATGTTTTCTGTGGTGGAAAGTCTGAAAGGCATCAATTTTTTTTATGTTGGTGAATAAAACAATTAACAGTTTCCATAAAAAATATCCTTTTATCTTAATGACCCTATTTATAATTAAAGACATAAACCTTTTGACTAAACTCTAATTTGATGCAGTGTATGTAATAACTGCATGGTATCATAACGTTTCTTTAGAGAATGAATATAAACAAATCTCATATAAGCTATGTTACATTTAACAAATAGCTGGCAGTGCTACCATTAGTTTTATATGAGCACTTGTTATATGCCGTTTTGTGAGTGACATATACATTCTTCTTAAACAGAGGCTTATTTTTTAACAAAAGTAATTTTGCAATCATCTTTTGCTATGTAAGGCTATAGACTGTCTCACACTGTAAGCAAAGCAGCCACATAAGACACATTCTGACAGGTGTACTTTTCTACCTTTTTTAAAGATGCTGGCATTGGTACAGCACCAGTTATGGAAGTGAACAGTTTGCATGCTAGGACTGGACTAGTTATAACTCTCAGCTGTACCTCATTTTGAGTAATGTTCCTAATGCACATTGTTCCACATTGAAAGTGTCTATCACCATGACCCTCAGTTCTCCCTGATTGTGCAGAATACCCCTTATTTTGCCACATATTTTTGGTTTGCTCCTTGTAAAACTTGTGGTTTTCTGGGAAATCAGTGAGGATTGCATTCAATAAATAATGATAAGCGTTTAAGTTTTAGACTTCACATCCTTCAGAAAATGTATGCTAATGGAATATTTGTTATTCTAGCAACTTTCTATGTATATAAGAGTAATATTTAAAATCTGTCCACCATTATTTTTGTTTATCTCAGATTCTTGAGTAAAGAATTCAAGACACGTGTCTGTCACATATTCATTGCTAATATTTTTTAACAAATATCTTAGCTAGGTAATGATGAGTCATAGTAATACAGCAAAATAACTTTTTGTGTATGTATGTGTAAGTATGATGAGACAGTTATTAACCATGCTGTAAGCATTCTATTTTAACTTGTTAGCATGTGTCCTACATTGTGACATTTTTTTAAAAATTCTGAGATATAGTGTTCCACATTTTAGAAATGGAAGATTAATGGATGTGAGCTAACAAATGGTTATTTTTATTCATTGTGTGCAATGGATAGGAAATGCATTGTTGTATTATGTGGCCCTTATTTTATCTGTTTTCTTTTTTAGTCTTATAACAGTCAGACATCCAAATGACAAAAAGGAAGCATAATTGTTGGGTATGGTGTCTGTCCGTATGTGGATTAAATATATCACTGTGGCTATTTTTATCATCATCGTCATCATAATTATTATTTTATTTTTACTATAACTTGACATAGGTTCATAGATTCATAGGTTCATAGGTGTTTACTAGGCTAACAACCACAAGGGCCTTTTTAAGCCTAGTCATGCATCTCAAATCTCTGACAAATTCTGATACCCTTGGTAAGTATAAGTATGGGGCTGGGAGATGAAGCATTTACAGGTTACCTGTTTGCATCAGGGACATAGGTGCCAAACCCAAACTCGGGATGAATTTCTGGTTTCTCATCCAATTGTCCAAGTTGCACTGGAATTGGATTAGGGAAGAACTCTGATTAACATCTGACGTGTATGCAGCCAACATTGTGGCTATGACTACTACATATAGATGCTGTCTGTAGATGGAAAAGTCTGATCCTTTTACCATAATAAAGTTAAAAAGTC